>NC_084634.1:31734414-31776914 GCF_033978795.1 Nerophis ophidion
CACGGACGTATAAAGTAGCGTACCGCACGTTGTGTAAACAATGCACACCGAAGCGCAACACACGGTATGCTAGCAGCGACCGGGCTACGATAGACTGACCATACCTCCTCTTTTCACCAGATATGACCTCTTTTGCGGGGCTGTCCGGGTGGAGTTTCTTAAATGCCTCAAATGTCCGGCATTTTAAGTTAGGGTTGCGTGTATTTTCAATGTACGTTCAGGGTTAAGAAAGGGTTAAGAAAGGGTTAATAACATTTGTGAGGGAGGGGCAGAGACTGAGACAGCGAGAGAGTTATGATAAAAGCGCATGCGTCGTTAGGCTCTGCTTTTTACCCATAGATTTATCAGATTATATTTTTTATTATATATAGCAGGGGTTTTAAAAGTGTCCATTTGCGGCCCACAGCTAATGTTTTAAAGGCCAACGGCACAATCTTAAAATAGTATCAAAATAAGCAAAAACATCAACAAAAGTGAAATTAAAAAATCTTGAAGGCTAAATGTAATTTAGAAAAAGTTGCAACGTTGACTAATAAAACAAAGCTGTTTTTTTTTCTTTCAAACTGTCATTGCTCAAAACAAAATATTGAATCAAAATCAATATTATTATGAATCATTGACCGATCCAAGGTTCCGATTACTTCACATCAAATATTCCACTAAGAAAAATATTTTTGGTGGAAGATTTTGCGGGCTTCACGGTGGCAGAGGGGTTAGTGCGTCTGCCTCACAATACGAAGGTCCTGCAGTCCTGGGTTCAAATCCAGGCTCGGGATCTTTATGTGTGGAGTTTGCATGTTCTCCCCGTGAATGTGTGGGTTCCCTCCGGGTACTCCGGCTTCCTCCCACTTCCAAAGACATGCACCTGGGGATAGGTTGATTGGCAACACTAAATTGGCCCTAGTGTGTGAATGTGAGTGTGAATGTTGTCTATCTGTGTTGGCCCTGTGATGAGGTGGCGACTTGTCCAGGGTGTACCCCGCCTTCCTCCCGATTGTAGCTGAGATAGGCGCCAGCGCCCCCCGCGACCCCGAAAGGGAATAAGCGGTAGAAAATGGATGGATGGATGGATGGAAGATTTTGCAAATTTGGTAAATAAATAACCAAAACCTTTATATTTTGTTGTTTTCTTACTGTAACGAAAATGAACCGAACCATGACCTCTGAACCGAGGTACGTACCGAACCGAAATTTGGGTGTATCGTTACACCCCTACACATTCCAGATTTAAAAAAACAACAATGTTTTTTCAGCACATTCCACAAATTATTTGGCGTAAATTGAGCGTTTAAGCATAAAAGTTGCTAAATAAACTAAAAATATCGATACTACCATAGTATTAGCCACTAAAAGAGACCAACCCAATCAGATCATGTGTTCGGTATCGCGGCCAACGATTGGCCAGCCTCAGGCAGCATTACTATATTGGATTATTGTATGTATAGATGGCTCTCAAAATGTATTTAAAAGAAAGTGAAATTTTTTTATGCTCAGCTATATAAATATTTGATTTATAATTAATGATCCCTACTTCAGGAAGTTCATTTATCTCAGTCCTGCCCGGAACCAATTCACAAAAATAAACAAGGCATTCCTGGGGGCCATCAACTTGACTTTAAAGGTGTTCCATCCATCCATTTTCTACCGCTTTTCCCTTTTGGGGTCGCGGGGGGGACGCTGGCGCCTATCTCAGCTACAATCGGGCGGAAGGCGGGGTACACCCTGGACAAGTCGCCACCTCATCGCAGGGCCAACACAGATAGACAACATTCACACTCACATTCACACACTAGGGCCAATTTAGTGTTGCCAATCAACCTATCCCCAGGTGCATGTCTTTGGAAGTGGGAGGAAGCCGGAGTACCCGGAGGGAACCCACGCATTCACGGGGAGAACATGCAAACTCCACACAGAAAGATCCCGAGGCTGGATTTGAACCCAGGACTGCAGGACCTTCGTATTGTGAGGCAGACGCACTAACCCCTCTGCCACCGTGAAGCCTCTTTAATGGTGTTTTTTTTTTTTTAATTAAAGCATTACTTCGGGTTGTTTTAATACAATAGCACTGCTGATTACAGTAGATATGTGTCTGTTTCTCTCAAAAATAATAATTTCATAACTCGTTATTTTTTTGAAGGGAAAACAATTAATTGGTCAACTAGTTAAGTTGTATAGCAACCAACTGAATATCAAGTGTATTACTGTAAATTACCAATATTACCAACATTTTTTCATAGTAAAATACATGTTTTTGTTAATTTTTTATCTTTTTTTGTAAACATTTTATTCAGTAAGCTATAAATATTTTTTTTTTCAATACATGACATTTAACATAAATAATCACAACTTTTCTTCTAATCAGCTTGTACGGCATCTTCCATCCATTTTCTACCGCCTTTTCCCTTTTGGAGTTGCTGGGGGCGCTGGCGCCTAGCTCAGCTACAATTGGGCGGAAGGCGGTGTACACCCTGGACAAGTCGCCACCTCATCGTCGGGCCAACACAGATAGACAGACAACATTCACACTCACACACTCAGGCCAATTTAGTCTTACTAAACATAATCCAAAGTCACCATATATACAATATTTTTATTAAGATACATATGAAAACACACTTTTAATTGTATGAATGCTCCAAAACAGTCACAGATATGGTTTTCTACACCAAATGTTTTCTATTTATTTTCTTCTCTTCCAGATTTTGGTGCGCTCTACCTTCCACATTTTTCGTCCGATTGAAACCGTCCCAACTTCAAACTGTTCAGCATATTCGAGAATAGCGAGCTTTCCCTGACAAATTCCAAAAATTCCCAGATTTCTCATAATTCCAGGTTTTCCGGGAGATTTTCCCATTCAAAATGAATTGGCCATTTTCCAAACTTCCACCATTTCCACATTTTTCAACCGATTCAAACCATTTCACCATATTCCACTCATCCTAGCCATTCCAACTATTATTTTCTCGAAGTTCAAAAATGTTCCATGAATTCCCAGAATTTCCGTTTTTTCAAACCCTTTTCTCACTCTTTTTTCTCTCGACTACTACTCCTACATTTTTCAACACACCTCAACCATTCCACTGTCAAAACATTCCTCTTAATCAGAACAAAAAAGGAAGTTATTTGAACTGGAAAAACTCCCGTTTTTTCCAGAAATTCCCAAATGCAATTTCTCAATTAATAATGTTACTGCTTCAACATTTCTCGACCGATTTGAAAAATTCCAACACCAATTAATTCACAGCATTCAAATGTTTTAGCATTTTCAAAAACAATTCCCTCTTTTCCAGAATTTCAATGAAATTCTCATTGAAATGAATTGAAATGAATGGGACATTTTTGCAAGTTGCAAAATTCCCACATTTTTCAACCTACTCAAAACATTCCACTTATTTTGGACATTCAAACTAACACTTTCCCAAGTTCCAAACCAAATTCCGGTTTTCCTGCAAATTCAAACTCTTCAACATTCAAACTATTCTTACATTCATATTACATTCTGTCAGCATTTCAGTTCAACTTCAGCATTGGAGCATTCACATTCTTGTTAGCATTGTTATTATTTTTTTGTAATAAAAAACATGTATTCTAATTTTCAAAAATGTCATTGAACGTTTCTTAATGAAATCAGTTGTCCTATTGATGGACATGTTGCTGAATAATAAACTTACCAGCCCACATGAGCAAGACCACCACTATGATGACGACCTCTCCAGTCTGCAGATGTCTGGACCTGTCCAGGCCCTGCACAGCGGGGTCATCTACACACAGAAAACATCACATTTAATACATTATAATATGCCTGTAATAAAAATGTTACTACTGTAAGGTCAAAAAATAAGTATATACAGTATATACAAACCCCGTTTCCATATGAGTTGGGAAATTGTGTTAGATGTAAATATAAACAGAATACAATGATTTGCAAATCCCCTTTCAACCCATATTCAATTAAATGCACTACAAAGACAAGCTATTTGATATTTAAACTCAAACTTTATTTTATTTTTTGCAAATAATAATGAACTTAGAATTTCATGGCTGCAACACGTGCCAAAGTAGTTGGGAAAGGACATGTTCACCACTGTGTTACATCACCTTTTCTTTTAACAACACGCAATAAATGTTTGGGAACTGAGGAAACTAATTGTTCAAGCTTTGAAAGTGGAATTCTTTCCCAGTCTTGTTTTATGTAGAGCTTCAGTCGTTAAACACTCCGGGGTCTCCGCTGTCATATTTTACGCTTCATAATGCGCCACACATTTTCGATGGGAGACACGTCTGAACTGCAGGCGGGCCGGGAAAGTACCCGCACTCTTTTTTGTTGTAATACGTGCTGAATGTGGCTTGGCATTGTCTGGCTGAAATAAGCAGGGGCGTCCATGAAAAAGACGGCGCTTTGATGGCAGCATATGTTGTTCCAAAACCTGTATGCACCTTTCAGCATTAATGGTGTCTTCACAGATATGTAAGTTACCCATGCCTTGAGCACTAATGCACCGCCATACCATCACAGATGCTGGCTTTTGAACTTTGCGTCGATAACAGTCTGGATGGTTCACTTCCCCTTTGGTCCGGATGACAAGATGTCGAAGATTTCCAAAAACAATTTGAAATGTGAACTCGTCAGACCACAGAACACTTTTCCACTTTGCATCAGTCCATCTTAGATGATCTCGGGCCCAGAGAAGCCGGCGGCGTTTCTGGACGTTGTTGATAAATGGCTTTCGTTTTGCATAGTAGAGCTTTAACTTGCACTTACAGATGTAGAAACCAACTGTATTTAGTGACAGTGGTTTTCTGAAGTGTTCCTGAGCCCATGTGGTGAAATACTTTCGACATTGATGTTGTTTTTTTACACAGTGCCGTCTGAGTGATCGAAAATCACGGTCATTCAATGTTGGTTTCCGGCCATGCCGCTTACGTGGATTGATTTCTCCAGATTCATCTGAACCTTTTGATGATATTATGGACCGCAGATGTTGAAATCCCTAAATTTGTTGCAATTGCACTTCGAGAAACGTTGTTCTTAAACTTTTTGACTATTTGCTCACGCAGTTGTGGACAAAGGGGTGTACCTCGCCCCATCGTTTCTTGTGAAAGACTGAGCATTTTTTGGGAAGATGTTTTTATATCCAAACATGGCACCCAACTGTTCCCAATTAGTCTTCACACCTGTTCCAAATAAGTGTTTGTAGGGCATTGCTCAACTTTATCAGTATTTATTGGCACTTTTCCCAACTTCTTTGTCACGTGTTGCTGGCATAAAATTCTAAAGTTAATGATTATTTGCAGAAAAAAAAAAAGTTTATCAGTTTGAACATCGAATATGTTTTCTTTGTAGCATATTCAACTGAATATGGGTTGAAAATGATTTGCAAATCATTGTATTCCGTTTATATTTACATCTAATACAATTTCCCAACTCATATGGAAACGGGGTTTGTATATATATATACACTGTATATATATATATATATATACATATACTGTAGATATGTGTGTGTGTGTGTGTGTACGTAGTACTTTTATATGATGGAAATATAATTTATATAATGGATATCAAGGAGTATGTAAAAGTTTGACTCCTACCTTGTGTACTTCCGTAACGACCTCAAAGTTTTGTAATCAATCAGAAATATCAAGCAGCTAAAACATGGGTAAGTATGTAGAAAGTTTTACATTTTTCCCATCATGCACTCGAATTAATTAAAATAGGGGTGATTTTGACATTTTTTTTATGGTGTTTGGATGTTTTTCACAGTGTTGACCTTTATGTTAGTTACATGTTTTTTTTTTGCACCGTGACTATGGAAGGTTGTTTGGATTGTGTCATATAGGTAAATGCCATGCCACCATGTCAGAGTACTTTTAAGGGTCATTGATATGGTTTACTCACATTGCCGACAAGATGGCAGCAGATACGTAGCATTCAAAGACCACCTGTTATTTAAGATACATTTTAAAGCACTTTGCTGTGCGATGCTATGCGAACTCATGATGTCTCAAAGGCCAAATTGTTGTTTTTTTTGCACCAAGACTATGGAAGGTTGTTTGGATTGTGTCATGTAGGTAAATGCCATGCCACCATGTCAGAGTACTTTTAAGGGTCATTGATATGGTTTACTCACATTGCCGACAAGATGGCAGCAGATACGTAGCATTCAAAGACCACCTGGTATTTAAGATACATTTTAAAGCACTTTGCTGTGCGATGCTATGCGAAATCATGACGTCTCAAAGGCCAAATTGGGTTTTTTTTTTGCACCATGACTATGGAAGGTTGTTTGGATTGTGTCATATAGGTAAATGCCATGCCACCATGTCAGAGTACTTTTAAGGGTCATTGATATGGTTTACTCACATTGCCGACAAGATGGCAGCAGATACGTAGCATTCAAAGACCAACTGGTATTTAAGATACATTTTAAAGCATTTTGCTGTGCGATGCTATGCGAAATCATGACGTCTAAAAGGCCAAATTGGGTTTTTTTTTGCACCATGACTATGGAAGGTTGTTTGGATTGTGTCATATAGGTAAATGCCATGCCACCATGTCAGAGTACTTTTAAGGGTCATTGATATGGTTTACTCACATTGCCGACAAGATGGCAGCAGATACGTAGCATTCAAAGACCACCTGGTATTTAAGATACATTTTAAAGCACTTTGCTGTGCGATGCTATGCGAACTCATGACGTCTCAAAGGCCAAATTGGTTTTTTTTTGCACCATGACTATGGAAGGTTGTTTGGATTGTGTCATATAGGTAAATGCCATGCCACCATGTCAGAGTACTTTTAAGGGTCATTGATATGGCTTACTCACATTGCCGACAAGATGGCAGCCGATGCGTAGCATTCAAAGACCACCTGGTATTTAAGATACATTTTAAAGCACTTTGCTGTGCGATGCTATGCGAACTCATGACGTCTCAAAGGCCAAATTGAAGAGGCTGGCGGGCCGCATTTGGACCGCAGGTCGTAGTTTGGATATCCCAGGTTTAAAAGATATGTAATCGCATGCAATACATGTATTTTTTCTGTCATAACGGAATTTTCTAATACATTCTGTAAGAAAAGATATGGTAATTTCTTCAAATCTGGCCCCTGGGCTTTAAGTTTAACACCTGTGGAGTCAATGTCATTTTGTAGCATGAATGCTCATCTAAGACTGACTTACATTTAGAACATTCTGGAACTTCTCCAACCCTCCACTTACCTCAGTGATCCTTTTTGCGTGTCAAGAAAGCGTAACCCTCAAATATCCAGGAGTTATCTCCTCTCATGTGATAACCATTAAAAACGGAGGGAGGTCTGCTTTAGTGTGTGTGTGTGTGTGTGTTTTATAAAGGCTCATTAAACACTGAGCGTGTAGTTATTGTGTCGCAGTCTTTGTTGTGTGTGACTCAGCGCTTTGAAATATTAAACAGCAGACACACTTAGGGGGTCTCTCACCTACTTAAGACCTGAAAATATTCCTTTTTATGCGACTTTGTTTTTTCACGCCAACATCGGAGGCTTTGTCACCTGCTGGTTAATAAATATTTTAAAATATATTATAGGTAAAAATAACTACTTTGTTCCAATAAAATTAGCTATTTTTCCTTCTGAACTGTGTTTTGTTCGCCTTTTTGTTCTCTACTCTACCTTGGTCTGTCCCCTCTTAAACCGAGCACCAGAAGGCGATGTTGCTATTTTGTTTATCCTTTTAAATTGTTGCCTATTTTCCCTATACATACCTTCTTAAATTAAGCTAAACAAGCCCTAGCAGTTGTTTGTATCTTGTCCATTTGTGTTCTCTGATTTTTGTCTGTCCCCTCTTATACTAAATAATAAAATGTGTTTTTTTTATGGGTTTGTCTTAAAGATGGGATTTATGGCTCTTTAAAGGAAGTTGGATCTTGAGGAACTGTTCCATTCAAAGATCGCCTAGTTACTATCCTTGTTTTTTTAATCAAGGGAACAATCAGTGGCAACAGTTATAAGATAAGATGGGGATCGGACTAATTTAAATGCACACCAATATTACTCTATTGCAGGCCTGGGCAATTGTTTTGACTCGGGGGCAAAATTTAGAGAAAAAAGTGTGTCTGTGGGCCAGTATATCAATTTTTAGGAACACTAATACAAAACCTCGCAATATCAATCAATGTTTACTTATATAGCCCTAAATCACTAATGTCTCAAAGGGCTGCACAAACCACTACGACATCCTCGGTAGGCCCACATAAGGGCAAGGAAAACTCACACCCAGTGGGACGTCGGTGACAATAATGACCCAGTGGGACGTCGGTGACAATGATGACTATGAGAACCTTGGAGAGGAGGAAAGCAATGGATGTCGAGCGGGTCTAACATGATACTGTGAGAGTTCAATCCATAATGGATCCAACACAGTCGCGAGAGTCCAGTCCAAAGCGGATCCAACACAGCAGCGAGAGTCCCGTTCACAGCGGAGCCAGCAGGAAACCATCCCAAGCGGAGGCGGATCAGCAGCGCAGAGATGTCCCCAGCCGATACACAGGCGAGCAGTACATGGCCACCGGATTATTGAATGCTAAAAACGTTATAACAGACCGCCTTAAAAACAAAATGGCATTTTACATTGTTTTACTGAATAACACTGTACATAATGTATATAAAAATAAAGAATGTGTGATTTACATTACGGCTTCACGGTGGCAGAGGGGCTAGTGCGTCTGCCTCACAATACGAAGTTCCTGCAGTCCTGGGTTCAAATCCAGGCTCGGGATCTTTCTGTGTGGAGTTTGCATGTTCTCCCCGTGAATGTGTGGGTTCCCTCCGGGTACTCCGGCTTCCTCCCACTTCCAAAGACATGCACCTGGGGATAGGTTAATTGGCAACACTAAAATGGCCCTAGTGTGTGAATGTGAGTGTGAATGTTGTCTGTCTATCTGTGTTGGCCCTGCGATGAGGTGGCGACTTGTCCAGGGTGTACCCTGCCTTCCGCCCGATTGTAGCTGAGATAGGCGCCAGCGCCCCTCGCGACCCCGAAAGGGAATAAGCGGTAGGAAATGGATGGATGGATGGATTTACATTACTAACTATGAACGATAAAACACTGGATATTGACCACACATGAACGTCCCGCCCCATTTCGATCGACATATTTTACAATCAAGCGAAACGCAACAAAAAGGCAAAAAACACGGTGGAATATGAATACGAAGAGTAAAAAAAAAAAAACACCTATATTTTGATATATCTGATATATCACTAAGCTTTATTTATTTTTCAGACTACAATGTGCAATAATGTTTTATGTATGTGTGTATATATATTCATATGCATGCAGATAAGCATCTGTGTGGATACATATACATATATACATCTGTCATCTCTATCTTTTTTTTTACTATTTATACTACCATATTGTATATGCACCTTAGGAGGAGCTGCTCCAATTTCGTTGTTCTTTGAACCTGTTCATTGAAATAATGACAATAAAACTCTATTCTATTCTATTTAGAACTTTGTTGTAAAAATCTCCTTCCCTCTCTGTCCCTGTCAGGCAGACACTCTGTGGAAACGCTCCCCACCCACACTGCTTGGTACCTCGTCTGAGCTGCTGTGACTTAGATTACCATAGTAACTAATTTGATTACCATAGAAACTAGTAGGGGTGTATTCGTATTGAACCGTTTCGGTACGGGGATTTTGGTCCGGTTCGGAGGTATATGGAACGAGTTTCCACACGGACATATTAAGTAGCGTACTGCACGTTGTGTAAACAATGCACACCGAGACACAACACACATGCTAGCAGCGGCCGGGCTACGGTAGACTGACCATACCTCCTCTTTTCAGCGGATATGTCCTCTTTTGCAGGGCTGTCCGGGTGGAGTTTCTTAAATGCCTCAAATGTCCGGCATTTTAAGTTAGGGTTGTGTGTATTTTCAATGTACGTTCAGGGTTAAAAACAAAACAAATTGTGCACGCAGCAGCATTCATGAGGGAAGGGCAGAGACAGAGAGAGTGAGAGAGTTGTGATAAACAGGCATGCGCGACAGGCTCTGCTTTTTACCCATAGATTTATCAGATTTGATTTTTTTTATTATCTATAGCAGGGGGTGCCCACAGCTAATGTTTTAAAGGCCCATGGCACATTCTAAAAATACTCTCAAATTGCAATTTGACTAATAAAACAAAGCTGTTATTTTTTCTTTCAAACTGTCATTGCTCGAAAAATAATATTGAATCAAAATCAATGTTATTATGAATTATTGACCTATCCAAGGTTCCCATTACTTCCCATCAAATATTCCACTAAGAAAAATATTTTTGGTGGAAGATTTTGCAAATTTGGTAAATAAATAACCAAAACATTTATATTTTGTTGTTTTCTTACTGTACCGAAAATGAACCGAACCGTGACCTCTGAACCGAGGTATGTACTGAACAGAAATTTCTGTGTACCGTTACACCCCTAGTAACTAGTATATCATGCAAAAGCGCAGATTCCAACCCTTGAAATACTTTTTTTGTTCCAGACATACGGTCATTGGAAAACATCACTGCACATCATAATAGCAATTACAGTTTCCATCTTAAAGATCTAAAAAAATATATTTGGGAATGTTCAACGGGCCAGATTGAAAAGATTAATTTGAAGCCTTAATTTGCCCAGGTCTGGTCTATTGGTTTGAATTACACTCACATCTGTGTTGGCCCTGCAATAAGGTGGCGACTTGTCCAACCAATACTTTAAATTTCTCACACCTAAAAAAAAATTGTTAGACAAGAACATTCTAACATTATAAAACTTAGCTCAGAATTAAAATGTAAATAAAAATGTTTCTTTTGCCACATTTCCTTTGACTGACTCATTTTCTAGTCCAGTCCCAAGTCCGGGGGCACGCACATGCGGTGTGGGCAATTGCTAATACTGAATCGGTTATCATAGTTTGCTTAAAAGAGCGGTTAAGACTAAATTATTTGGGAACGTCACATCTGTACTTAGTTTTATTTATTTTTCTTCTCCATTTTCTTTGTCTGTCCCTTCTTAAATTAAGCTAACATTAACAGATCGTGCAGTTGTTGAGTGCCTATTTTTATTCTCCGTTCCATATCCGTCCCCTTGGAGATGCTGCTGTTTTTGTCTCGCTAATTATTTTTCTTCTTAATTTTTGCATCTGACCCCTCTTAAACTAAGCACATTTAATTTTATTTTCTGTTTTACAAAGTTGTCCTTCCTCATTTTCTAAACCCTGCAAATGAAGGACAGTCCATGGTGTATCCCGAATTTAGTCAACTGTGGCTCCAGGTTTTAGAAGACATAGTTAGTTACTTACTCAGACATGTTTTATGCTTTTTTGCTAAAGTGTCATGTTAATGTTTTTTTTCTTTTTCTTTCAGGATTCCATACATGCAATTGACTATTTGAAATTTCCTGCTCTGTGCAAAGACATTTTTGAACACATGTAGTAGGGGCTACCGTGTCAACTAGAAAATGCATACAGTATAGGCCAAAAGTTTGGACACACATTCTCCTCATTCAATGTGTTTTCTTTATTCTCATGACTATTTACATCAGGGGCCTCAAACACGCGGCCCGCACCTTGATGTGAAAATTTAATGTTGGTGTGGCCCGCGAGTTTTATATGAATGGTGCTTTACAGCGTCATACTTGCATACCCTCGATTTTTCCGGGGGGACTCCCATCTACATGCTGCCGCTGGGTGACGTCATACGCAAATACGGTATTAGCTTTCACTGCTATGCTGATGACATCCAACTCTACATGCCCCTAAAGCTGACCAACACGCCGGACTGTAGTCAGTTGGAAGCGTGTCTTAAAGAAATTAAACAATGGATGTCCGCTAACTTTTTGCAACTCAACGCCAAAAAAACGGAAATGCTGATTATCGGTCCTGCTAGACACCGACCTCTATTTAATAATACAACTTTAACATTTGACAACCAAATAATAAAACAAGGTGACTCGGTAAAAAATCTGGGTATTATCTTCGACCCAACTCTCTCCTTTGAGTCACACATTAAAAGCGTTACTAAAACGGCCTTCTTTCATCTCCGTAATATCGCTAAAATTTGCTTCATGTTGTTCACTAAAGACGCCGAGATCATTATCCATGCGTTTGTTATGTCTCGTCTCGATTACTGTAATGTATTATTTTCGGGTCTCCCTATGTCTAGCATTAAAAGATTACAGTTGGTACAAAATGCGGCTGCTAGACTTTTGACAAGAACAAGAAAGTTTGATCATATTACGCCTGTACTGGCTCACCTGCACTGGCTTCCTGTGCACTTAAGATGGGACTTTAAGGTTTTACTAATTACGTATAAAATACTACACGGTCTAGCTCCAGCCTATCTTGCCGATTGTATTGTACCATATGTCCCGGCAAGAAATCTGCGTTCAAAAGACTCCGGCTTATTAGTGATTCCTAGAGCCCAAAAAAAGTCTGTGGGCTATAGAGCGTTTTCCGTTCGGGCTCCAGTACTCTGGAATGCCCTCCCGGTAACAGTTCGAGATGCCACCTCAGTAGAAGCATTTAAGTCTCACCTTAAAACTCATCTGTATACTTTAGCCTTTAAATAGAACTCCTTTTTAGACCAGTTGATCTGCCGCTTCTTTTCTTTCTCCTATGTCCCCCCCTCCCTTGTGGAGGGGGTCCGGTCCGATGACCATGGATGAAGTATTGGCTGTCCAGAGTCGAGACCCAGGATGGACCGCTCGTCGGGACCCAGGATGGACCCCTCGCCTGTATCGGTTGGGGACATCTCTGTGCTGCTGATCCGCCTCCTCTTGAGATGGTTTCCTATGGACGGGACTCTCGCTGCTGTCTTGGATCCGCTTGAACTGAACTCTCGCGGCTGTGTTGGAGCCACTATGGATTGAACTTTCACAGTATCATGTTAGACCCGCTCGACATCCATTGCTTTCGGTCCCCAAGAGGGGGAGGGGTTGCCCACATCTGAGGTCCTCTCCAAGGTTTCTCATAGTCAGCATTGTCACTGGCGTCCCACTGGATGTGAATTCTCCCTGCCCACTGGGTGTGAGTTTTCCTTGCCCTTTTGTGGGTTCTTCCGAGGATGTTGTAGTCGTAATGATTTGTGCAGTCCTTTGAGACATTTGTGATTTGGGGCTATATGAATAAACATTGATTGATTGATTGATTGATTGACTCCCGATTTCAGTGTCCCTCCAGGGGTTATCATTCTCCCGAATTTCACCCAAACAAAAATATTAAGGGGGCACCGTCGAGGTACTGCCTTTAGTGTCCTCCACAACCTGTACAAACAGCATGCCAGCCCAGCGACATGTTTTATTTAGCCTCTGTAGACGCAGCAAGCGACTGCAAGACATAGTTGATCAACAGCCACACAGGTCCCACTGAAGGTGGCCGTATAAACAACTTTAACACTGTTACAAATATGTGCCACACTGTGAAACCACACCAAACAAGAATGAAAAACACGTTCTGGGAGAACATCCGCACCGTAACACAACATAAACACAACAGACAAATACCCAGAATCCCATGCAGCCCTAAGTCTTCCGGGCTACAATATACACAGATGTTCTCCCAAAATGTGTTTGTCAATCTTGTTTGGTGTGGGTTCACAGTGTGGCGTATATTTGAACAGTAATAAGGTTGTTTAAACGGCCACCCACAGTGTGACCTGTATGGCTGTTGATCAAGTATGTCTTGCAGTCACTTCCGTGGGTCTGCAGAAGCCTAATACAATATGGGACTGGGCCGGCACACTGATTGTATGGTGGAAAAGCGGACGAGACGGCAGGTTGTAGAGGACGCCAAAGGCAGTGCCATCTCGGCACGCCTTTAATATTTTTGTCCGGGTGAAAACCGGGAGAATGATTGCCCCGGGAGATTGTCGGGAGGGACACTGATATCCGAGTTTTCCCTGAAAGATCGCGAGAGTTGGCAAGTTTGTTGCTAGGGCGGGAAAGCTTTTCAAAGAAGGTGAATTCATTAAAAAGTGCATGTTAGATTTTTTTAAGAAATCTTTTCTTGCGGCCCAGCCTCACCCAGTTTCTGCTTCCAGTGGCCCCCAGGTAAATTAAGTTTGAGACTGGAGAAACTGAAAACATGTTTTATATTCTAGATTCTTCAAAATAGCTACCATTTGCTCTGATTACTGCTTTGCACACTCTTGGCATTCTCTCCATGAGCTTCAAGCACACCTCTGAAGTGGACAGAATGCCAAGAGTGTGCAAAGCAGTAATCAGGGCAAAGGGTGGCTATTTTGAAGAAACTAGAATATAAAACATGTTTTCAGTTATTTCACCTTTTTTTATTAAGTACATAACTCTTCCACATGTGGCCATTCATAGTTTTGATGCCTTCAGTGACAATCCATCCATCCTTCCATGTTCTACTGCTCTTCCCTTTTTGGGGTCGCTGGAGCCTATCTCAGCTGCATTCGGGCGGTAGGCGGCGTACATCCTGGACAAGTTGCCACCTCATCTCAAGGCCAACTCATATAGACAGACAACATTCACACACTAAGGCCAATTTTTACTGTTACCAATCAACTTATTCCCAGGTGCATGTCTTTGGAGGTGGGAGGAAGCCGGAGTACCCATAGGGGACTCACGCAGTCTTGGGTAAAACATGCAAACTCCACACAGAAAGATCCCGAGCCCGCGATTGAACCCAGGACTGCTCAGGACCTTTGTATTGTGAGGCAGATGCACTAACCCCTCTGCCACAGTGCTGCCCGCCTCCAGTGACAATCTACAATGTACAAACCCTGTTTCCATAAGAGTTGTGAAATTGTGTTAGATGTAAATATAAACGGATTACAATGATTTGAAAATCCTTTTCAACCCATATTCAGTTGATCTGCTGTATCTTTTCTTTTTCTTCTATGTCCCACTCTCCCCTGTGGAGGGGGTCCGGTCCGATCCGGTGGCCATGTACTGCTTGCCTGTGTATCGGCTGGGGACATCTCTGCGCTGCTGATCCGCCTCCGCTTGGGATGGTTTCCTGCTGGCTCCGCTGTGAACGGGACTCTCGCTGCTGTGTTGGATCCGCTTTGGACTGGACTCTCGCGACTGTGTTGGATCCATTGTGGATTGAACTTTCACAGTATCATGTTAGACCCGCTCGACATCCATTGCTTTCCTCCTCTCTAAGGTTCTCATAGTCATTATTGTCACCGACGTCCCACTGGGTCATTATTGTCACCGATGTCCCACTGGGTGTGAGTTTTCCTTGCCCTTATGTGGGCCTACCGAGGATGTTGTGGTGGTTTGTGCAGCCCTTTGAGACACTAGTGATTTAGGGCTATATAAGTAAACATTGATTGATTGATTGATTGATTGAATGCACTACAAAGACAAGGTATTTGATGTTCAAACTCATAAACTTTATTTTTTTTTGCAAATAATAATTAACTTAGAATTTCATGGCTGCAACACGTTCCAAAGTAGTTGGGAAAGGACATGTTCACCACAGTGTTACCTCACCTTTTCTTTTAACAACACTCAATAAACGTTTGGGAACTGAGGAAACTGATTGTTGAAGCTTTGAAAGTGAAATTATTTCCCATTCTTGTTTTATCTAAAGCTTCAGTCGTTTAACAGTCCGGGGTCTCCGCTGTCGTATTTTACGCTTTATAATTTTCGGTGGGCCAGGAAAGTACCCGCAATCTTTTTTTTACAAAGCCACACTGTTGTAACAATTGTCTTGCTGAAATAAGCAGGGGCGTCCATAATAACATTGTTTGGATGACAACATATGTTGCTCCAAAACCTGTATGGACCTTTCAGCATTAATGGTGCCTTCACAGACGTGTAAGTTACCCATGCCTTGGGCACTAATACACCCCCATACCATCACAGATGCTGGCTTTTGAACTTTGCGCCTACAGTATAACAATCCGAATGGTTACTTTCCTCTTTGTTCTGGAGGACACCACGTCCTCTGTTTCCAAATATAATTTGAAATGTGGACTCGTCAGACTACAGAACACCTTTCCACTTTGAATCAGTCCATCTTAGATGAGCTCGGGCCCAGCGAAGCCAGCGGCGTTCCTTGGTGTTGTTGATAAATGGGTTTTGCTTTGCATAGCAGAGTTTTAACTTGCACTTACAGATGTAACAACCAACTGTAGTTACTGATAGTGGTTTTATGAAGTGTTCCTGAGCCCATGTGGTGATATCCTTTACACACTGATGTCGGTTTTTGATGCAGTACCGCCTGAGGGATCAACGGTCCATAATATCATCGCTTACGTGCAGTGATTTACCAGATTCTCTGAACCTTTTGATGTTTTTATGGACCGTTGATGGTAAATTCCCTAAATTCCTTGCAATAGCTCGTTGAGAAATGTTGTTCTAAAACTGTTCGACAATTTGCTTACAAAGTGGTGACCCTCACCCCATCCTTGTTTGTGAATTACTTAGCATTTCATGGAAGCTGCTTTTTTACCCAATCTTGGCGCCCAACTGTTCCCAATTAGCCTGCACACCTGTGGGATGTTCCATATAAGTGTTTGATGAGCATTCCTCAACTTTATCAGTATTTATTGCCACCTTTCCCCAACTTCTTTGTCACGTGTTGCTGGCATCAAATTCTAAAGTTAATGATTATTTGCAAAAAAAAAAAAATGTTTATCAGTTTGAACATCAAATATGTTGTCTTTGTAGCATATTCAACTAAATATGGGTTGAAAATGATTTGCAAATCATTGTATTCCGTTTATATTTACATCTAACACAATTTCCCAACTCATATGGAAACAGGGTTTCTAAATAGTAATGAAAATATAGAAAATGGCCTATACTGTATATATATATATATATATATATATATATATATATATATATATACATATATATATATATATATATGTATATATATATATATATATATATATATATATATATATGCCGTTTCTTTTCTTTTTCTTCTATGTCCCACTCTCCCTTGTGGAGGGGGTCCGGTCCGATCCGGTGGCCATGTACTGCTTGCCTGTGTATCGGCTGGGGACATCTCTGCGCTGCTGATCCGCCTCCGCTTGGGATGGTTTCCTGCTGGCTCCGCTGTGAACGGGACTCTCGCTGCTGTGTTGGATCCGCTTTGGACTGAACTCTCGCGACTGTGTTGGATCCATTATGGATTGAACTTTCACAGTATCATGTTAGACCCGCTCGACATCCATTGTTTTCCTCCTCTCCAAGGTTCTCATAGTCATCATTGTCACCGACGTCCCACTGGGTGTGAGTTTTCCTTGCCCTTATGTGGGCCTACCGAGGATGTCGTAGTGGTTTGTGCAGCCCTTTGAGACACTAGTGATTTAGGGCTATATAAGTAAACATTGATTGATTGATTGATATATATATATATATATATATATATATATATATATATATATATATATATATATATATATACATACACATACATACAAAATAATGTCTTCAAAGTGTGCAGGTTTTTTTTTTTTACAAAACTACCAACTTCTGTCGAGACTTGAACCAATAATTCATGTTTACATTGATTCTTATGGGGAACTGTGCTTCACACTCCAAACTTTTTCGTTTACGAACCATGCTCAAGAACACCATGTACACTACACGTAATCATGTTTTGAGAAAGGGGATGGTATTGATTTATGGCTTTTTTATGACTCAATTCAACTTACCCCAATAGAAGGGATGAAGTGGCTTACAGCTAAACACATTTAAAATCCTATAAACCCAAATTCTATACTAATCATCCCTAAGAGGAAGGCACAATTTGGCTTATCTTTCCTGTAAGCTTCGTAAGTAATCGGCTCTGCTAATAACGCCAGGCCGGTGTAATAGAATTATGAGGAAGTGCGTGTCCGAGAAGCTAATTTGAAGTCATTAAGACGTCATTATCAGAGCTGTATGTTCTGAACAAGTACGTTAATGGGAGCTGGGAAAGGGCTCGCCGTGCCGAGATAAGCTTGACTTTGAGAAGACGTCTAATGACGCATAAGTCTGTTACATAACGTCTGCAACTTCATGTTAGTGCCTCAAAAAAGCAAAAGACAACCTTTGATGCTTGCTGAACTGACCAAAATTCTGTATGAGGAACTTGAACACTTTGCGAGACTCTTCAAAGAATCAGACTCGTCTGACGGGGTCAAGGGTCTTTGCCCGCTCAGCACTTGGCTCTCACGGTTAGTTAGCTTGGGAGAGGTTTTTAACGAGAAGTAATCATTTCCGGGGTTTGAACTGGAGCTCCTAGCTTTTATCTTTCTCACCTTCGCCCACATGATACAGTACTTGCTAGCCTGGCTCGTAGGTTGAAAATTAATGATTCGCACGCTTCAGCGCTTCCAACCTTAGCTGAATAGCGAAAAATGACTCCACCAGGCTTCATTTTAGGGGCTCTTATAACATAGTAATGCAGCATGCAGAGCGGATTAGGGGATCAATTTCTTCCTAATAAATGTCCTCTCGGTCTGAGTGTTATCAGCCTTTATATTCCTCATACGGGCCACCGGTCTGGCAGGCCCAGAATCCAAATGAGCTTAGTGATAAATCGGTGTCAAGCGAAAATCAAAGCGATAATTAAACACAGTGAAGCAAAGGCTGATGACACAATACGAAAGCTGCACGTTTTTGAAATTGTGCGCATCATTCACATTCTTTATGGAAGACAAGAACATGTTTTTCTGTTTAAATGCATTCAAAATAGTAAATAAATGCAATCAAAATCAGCTTTAGGGAGTCGCTCTATTCTGCCCATAAAACCCTTGGAAAACATCCAAACATCTCCATTAAGCTTATTTTTATACATGCTGTAAGTACAAAACCCACAACCAATGAAGTTGCCATGTTGTATAAAAGGTAAATAAAAACGAATGCAATAATTTGCAAATCGTTTTCAACTTGAATAGACTGCTAAGAAAAGATATTTAATGTTTGAAACTGAGAAACATTGTTTTTTTGCAAATAATAATTAACTTAGAATTTAATGGCAGCAACACATTCCAAAAAACTTGGCACAGGGGCACTGCGAAGCCACACTGATGTAGCACGTGCAGAATGTGGCTTGGCATTGTCTTGCTGAAATAAGCAGGGGCGTCCATGAAAAAGATGTTGCTTGGATGGCCACATATGTTGCTCCAAAACCTGTATGTACCTTTCAGCATAAATGGTGCCTTCACAGATGTGTAAGTTACCCATGCCGTGGGCAGTATTTCACTCGCATACCATCACAGATGCTCTTTTGAACCTTGCGCCAAGAAAAATTCCTCTTTGGTCTGGAGGACACGACGTCCACAGTTTCCAAAAACAATTAGAAATGTGGTCTCGTTTCACCCCAGAACATTTTTTCCCTTTGCTTCAGTCCGTCTTAGATGAACTTGGGCACAGCAAAGCCGGTGGCGTTTCTGGGTGTTGTTGATAAATGGCTTTTGCTTTGCATAGTAAAAATTTAACATGCACTTACAGATGTAGGGACAAACTGTAGCTACTAACTAATTTTCTGAAGTGTTCCTCAGCCCATGTGGTGATATCCTTTACACATTGATGTCAGTTTAGGGATCGAAGGTTACGGGCATTCAATGTTGGTTTTCAGCCTTGCCGTTTACGTGCAATGATTTGTCCAGAGTCTCTGAACCTTTTGATGATATTACGGACCGTAGATGGTGAAATCCCTAAATTCCTTGCAATAGCTCATTGAGAAAAGTTGTGATTAAACTGTTCGACAATTTGCTCACGCATTTGTTCACAAAGTGGTGACCCTCGCCCTATCCTTGTTTGTGAATAACTGACCATTTCATGGAAGCTACTTTTATACCCTGTGGATGGGGGCGTGGTCGGCGCGCCTTTTGCGGAAATGGGGTGTGTATGGCCTGGCCTCGAAGCCCAGCGGCAGGTGAGTAGATTGCCCCAGCTGAGGCTGATTATTTAATAGCCTGTCGCCTTTATCAGCAGAGGCCGGGGCCATGACGGGAGCTGCGGCTGGGAGGAGAAGACACGCACACGAGAGACTGAAAAGTCACGAGAGAACGCAGACTGCTGAAAAGCGGGCTATCCTGGTATGTGTGCGTGCAATAAAAAGACTCGTTCAAACCTGACCCCCGGGCTCCCAGAAGATCTGTCGGCACCGGGAGAACCCACCACACAGAGAGACCCTCACATACCCAATCATGGAACCCACCTGTTCCCAATTAGCCTGTTCACCTGTTTGGGATGTTCCTGCACTGGCTTCCTGTGCATTTAAGATCTGATTTTAAGGTTTTACGACTTACTTATACTACACGGTCTATCTCCATCCTATCATGCCGATTGTATTGTACCATATGTCCCGGTGAGAAATCTGTGTTCAAAGAATTCTGGCTTGTTAGTGATTCCCAGAGCCCAAAAAAAGTCTGCGGGCTATAGAGCGTTTTCTATTCGGGCTCCAGTACTATGGAATTTCCCCCCTGGTAACAGTTAGAGATGCTACCTCAGCAGAAACATTTCAGTCCCATCTTAAAACTCATTTGTATAGAATGACCTCCTTTTTAGACCAGGTAATCTGCATTTTTTTTTCTTTTCTGCTCTGCCCCCCTATCCCTTGAGGAAGGGGGTGCACAGGTCCGATGGCCATGGATGAAGTGCTGGCTGTCCGGAGTCGGGAACCGGGGTGGATTGTGTGCATCGGTTGGAGACATCTCTGCGCTGCTGACCCGTCTCCGCTCGGGATGCTCTCCTGCTGGCCCCACTATGGACTGGACTCTCACTATTTTGTTAGATCTACTATGGACTGGACTTTCACAATATTATGCTAGACCTACTCGACGACCATTGCATCTGGTCTCCCCTAGAAGGGGGGGGGGGGTGGGTGGGGGGGGGGGGGGTGGGGGTTGTCACCCACATCTGCGGTCCTCTCCAAGGTTTGTCATAGTCATTCTCATTGACATCCCACTGGGTTGTGAGTTTTTCCTTGGCCTTATGTGGGATCTGAACCGAGGATGTCATTGTGGCTTGTTCAACCCTGTGAGACACTTGTGATTTAGTGTTTAATAAGTGTTTGATGAGCATTCCTCAACTTTCTCAGTTTTTATGACACTTGTGCCAACTTTTTTGAAACATGTTGCAGGCATCAAATTCCAAATTAACTAATAATTGCACAAAAAAAAAACTGATCGCAAAACCCCCCCCCCCAAGTTTTCCAGTCCGAACTTTAAAGGGGAACATTATCACAATTTCAAAAGGGTTAAAAACAATAAAAATCCGTTCCCAGTGGCTTGTTGTTTTTTTGAAGTTTTTTTTAAATTTTACCAGTCCCGGAATATCCCTAAAAAAAGCTTTAAAGTGCTTGATTTTCGCTATTTGCGATGCGGATGTCCATTTCCCTGTGACGTCATACAGTGCTGCCAATGTAAACAAACAATGGTGAATAGCACAGCAAGATATAGCGACATTAGCTCGGATTCAGACTCGGATTTCAGCGGCTTAAGCGATTCAACAGATTACGCATGGTTGGAAAAACTGAAGCTATTGAGCGAATAGCTATTGACGCACACACAGCATGGCCGAATAGCTGCGTTAGCATCGCAGGTAAAATGTGCGGATCATACGATCATTACTTTCGCATCTTGTGACACTGGAGCAACTTAAATCCTTCGATTGGTAAGTGTTTTTTTCGCATCAAATGTGGGTGGAAGGGAACGTAATATAGTTGCAAATGCATCTGCAGGTTATCCATACATCTCTGTGCCATGTCTGCTTTAGCACCGCCGGTAAGTAGCATGTTAGCATCGATTAGCGTAGCATGTTAGCATCGATTAGCTGGCAGTCAACATCAACAAAACTCACCTTTGTGATTTTGTTGACTTTATCGTTGCAAATGCATCTTCAGGTTATCCATACATCTCTGTGCCATGTCTGCTTTAGCACCGCCGGTAAATAGCATGTGAGCGTCGATTAGCATAGCATGTTGGCATCGATTAGCTGGCAGTCACGCTGTGACCAAATATGTCTGATTAGCACATAAGTCAACATCAACAAAACTCACCTTTGTGATTTCGTTGACTTTATCGTTGCAAATGCATCTGCAGGTTATCCATACATCTCTGTGCCATGTCTGTCATCGCCGGTAAATAGCATGTGAGCGTCGATTAGCATAGCATGTTAGCATCGATTAGCTGGCAGTCAACATCAACAAAACTCACCTTTGTGATTTCGTTGACTTTATCGTTGCAAATGCATCTGCAGGTTATCCATACATCTCTGTGCCATGTCTGCTTTAGCACCGCCGGTAAATAGCATGTGAGCGTCGATTAGCATAGCATGTTGGCATTGATTAGCTGGCAGTCACGCTGTGACCAAATATGTCTGATTAGCACATAAGTCAACATCAACAAAACTCACCTTTGTGATTTCGTTGACTTTACGGTTGCAAATGCATCTGCAGGTTATCCATACGTCTGTCATCGCCGGTGAAATGTGGAAACACTCTGGCACATTCAATGGGGGTCTGGCGGCAGACACTTTCGCATCTTCGGGCCAGTGGTGCAGCTTGAATCCCTTCCTGTTAGTGTTGTTACACCCTCCGACAACACACCGGCGAGGCATGATGTCTCCAAGGTTCCAAAAAATAGTCGAAAAAACGGAAAATAACAGAGCTGAGACCCAATGTTTGCAATGTGTTGAAAATGAAAATGGCGGCTGTGACAGAGACGTCACTTTCTGACGTCATCGCAAAAAGAGCGATAAACAGAAAGGCGTTTAATTCGCCAAAATTCACCCATTTAGAGTTCAGAAATCGGTTAAAAAAATATATGGTCTTTTTTCTGCACCATCAAGGTATATATTGACGCTTACATAGGTCTGGTGATAATGTTCCCAATGTCTTTGCAGTCTATTCAATGGAATATAAGTTGAAAAAGGATTTGCAAATCATTGTATTCTGTTTTTATTTAACATTTACACAACGTGCCAACTTCACTGGTTTTGGGGTTTGGACATACGCTTTCTCATTACGACATAATGACCTGCCAGTCGGCGTTAAACCCACCTTGATTGGAACTGTTCGAGGGGAAGCGGTCTGTCTTCTTGAGTGTACGAAAATGGACCTTCTTGCTTGCTTGGCTTTCTCCATAGAGGCCGATGGACTGGACCTGGATGATGTAGTCCGTCTCCTCCTCCAGGTCCCAGAGGACGCAGGAGCGACTCGTGGTGTTGACTTCTCGGATGAACCTCTGCATGTGCGCGTCCTGCCTCTTGTCGGGTTTTTAGGACACATGCAGAACGTATTGACAGACATGTTCAGACGGGTCTCGCATGCTTTCACACTTACTTGCTGCGAGATGGAGAAGCCAATTATTATATCTCCTTCCGGAACCTCCCAGGATACAGTCGCTGAGTCAGCTCGCAGGTGCATGACGGACACGTTGACGGGAGCTAGTGGACGGTCTAATGGAGTTGGGGGTGGGGTGACAGAATCAGAAAGATCTTAACGTGAACACTTTACTTGGCTATAAAATTGTCTGCACCCTCTGCTTCCATGCTTGATGTTGGATTAAGATAATTCATTCTGAGAGGTTTTGTTTGGGCTTTTGACTTAATTAGTGTCTGGGAACTGCATGTGTGCTGAAATCCAATTAGAGATGAAATGACACTGCAATTATTAAAACAGATTATTTGTATTCATGCCTCATTTTGGATCATTAAGCATGCATACAATTAAAACAGTACGGCGCTGGTGTCATTCCCTGCGGTATAATACTTAGTAGTCAAATTAATAGTAATGATACAAAAACAATATTTATTTATTTAAATGAATTTAAAAAATATACACTAAATTGGCCCTAGTGTGTGAATGTGAGTGTGAATGTTGTCTGTCTATCTGTGTTGGCCCTGCGATGAGGTGGCGACTTGTCCAGGGTGTACCCCGCCTTCCGCCCGATTGTAGCTGAGATAGGCGCCAGCGCCCCCCGTGACCCCAAAAGGGAATAAGCGGTAGAAAATGGATGGATGGATATATACATATATATATATACACAGACTAATTACAGTAATTCCTCGTTTATCACTGTTAATTGGTTCCAGACATGACCCAGATAAATGATTTACCACGAAGTAGAAACCATATATGTAAAAGGTCTAAAGCAGGGGCGCTCACACTTTTTCTGCAGGCGAGCTACTTTTCAATTGACCAAGTCGAGGAGATCTACCTCATTCTTATTTATAATTTATATTTATTTATTTATGAAAGAGACATTTTTGTTAACAAGTTAATGGTGTTTAATGATAATACAAGCATGTTTAACACACATAGATTCCTTTCTTTCATGAAGACAAGAATATAAGTTGGTGTATTTGATTCTGATGACTTGCATTGATTGGAATTAGACAGTGGTGCTGATAACGTCCGCATTTTCAAATGGAGGAAAAAAAAAGTCCTCCTTTCTGTCCAATACCACATGAAAGTGGTTGGATTTGGCATCTCATTTGTCCAACTTGCATACTCGTTTTTAAACACTTTGTTATGAGAGTAGCATATGTGTGTGGCCCTTTAATGTCTGGCAGCAGGTGAGTGACGTCAGTGAGTGTGCGGGTGGGCAAGCAAGTGAGAAAGCGGTCGCTGAGGGCGGGGGAGAAATACATTGGCATCAAACTCCGTAGCTTGCTAGCTTGTGCACGCTAGCTTTCTGAGACTCTTATTTTGTTAGCAGAGGCAGGATGAAACAGGTCTTTTATGGTGAAGACAGGAACTGTGCAGTCGGTCTTTAGAGTTTTGACAGTAGGTACGGAGTCTCTAGAAATAAAATGTGTTTCTCTGCGTCCGCCCTGTTAGTGATTTTTTTCTTAAATATGAGCTCGCAGCAGCCAGCGTCATCTCACAAGATCCTCGGGTGCCGAGAATGTCAAACAACTGACGAAAGTGAAGTCTTGGTATGATTGATGATTGCTCATTTTTATGTCTATTTTTTAATGCCTGGCTTGAGATCGACTGACACACCCTCTGAGATCGACCAGTCGATCGCGATCGACGTAATGCCCACTCCTACTCTAAAGCATTCACACATATGGTTTTCTTTCTTCTTCTTCTCCAGATTTTAGCGCACTCTACCTTCAACATTTTTTCACCCGATTCCGACCGTTCCAACTTCAAACTGATCAGCCTATTTGGGAATCGTGGGCTTTCCCTTGACAAATTCCCATATTTCCCAGAATTCCCTGTTTTCTGGGACATTTTTCCCATTCAAAATGAATTGGTCATTTTTCAAACTTCCACCATTTCCACCTGTTTCAAACTATTCCACATTCAGCATATTCCACTCATCCTTGGAATTCAAACTATCATGTTTCCAAGTTAAAAACAACTCCAGGAATTCCCTTTTTTTCCAAACGTTTTTGTTCTTTTTTTGTGGCGACTACATTTTCCACATTTTATAATAATAATTTTCAAAAAAACTAAGTTGTTTCTTGAACTGGAAAAATTCCCTGTTTTCCCGAAATTCCTTAATGCCATTTATCAATTCAATCAATCAATCAATCAATGTTTACTTATATAGCCCTAAATCACTAGTGTCTCACAGGGCTGCACAAACCACTAAGACATCCTCGGTAGGCCCACATGGGGGCAAGGAAAACTCACACCCAGTGGGACATCGGTGACAATAATGACCCAGTGGGACGTCGGTGACAATGATGACTATGAGAACCTTGGAGAGGAGGAAAGCAATGGATGTCGAGCGGGTCTAACATGATACTGTGAAAGTTCAATCCATAATGGATCCAACACAGTCGTATGAGTCCAGTCCAAAGCGGATCCAACACAGCAGCGAGAGTCCCGTTCACAGCGGAGCCAGCAGGAAACCATCCCAAGCGGAGGCGGATCAGCAGTGCAGAGATGTCCCCAGCCAATACACAGGCAAGCAGTACATGGCCACCGGATCGGACCGGACCCCCTCCACAAGGGAGAGTGGGACATAGAAGAAAAAGAAAAGAAACGGCAGATCAACTGGTCTAAAAAGGGAGTCTATTTAAAGGCTAGAGTATACAAATGAGTTTTAAGGTGAGACTTAAATGCTTCTACTGAGGTGGCATCTCGAACTGTTACCGGGAGGGCATTCCAGAGTACTGGAGCCCGAACGGAAAACGCTCTATAGCCCGCAGACTTTTTTTGGGCTTTGGGAATCACTAACAAGCCGGAGTCCTTTGAACGCAGATTTCTTGCCGGGACATATGGTACAATACAATCGGCAAGATAGGATGGAGCTAGACCGTGTAGTATTTTATACGTAAGTAGTAAAACCTTAAAGTCACATCTTAAGTGCACAGGAAGCCAGTGCAGGTGAGCCAGTACAGGCGTAATGTGATCAAACTTTCTTGTTCTTGTCAAAAGTCTAGCAGCCGCATTTTGTACCAACTGTAATCTTTTAATGCTAGACATGGGGAGACTCGAAAATAATACGTTACAGTAGTCGAGGCGAGACGTAACAAACGCATGGATAATGATCTCAGCGTCTTTAGTGGACAGAATGGAGCGAATTTTAGCGATATTACGGAGATGAAAGAAGGCCGTTTTAGTAACGCTTTTAATGTGTGCCTCAAAGGAGAGAGTTGGGTCGAAGATAATACCCAGATTCTTTACCGTGTCGCCTTGTTTAATTGTTTGGTTGTCAAATGTTAGAGTTGTATTATTAAATAGAGTTCGGTGTCTAGCAGGACCGATAATCAGCATTTCCGTTTTTTTGGCGTTGAGTTGCAAAAAGTTAGCGGACATCCATTGTTTGATTTCATTAAGACACGCCTCCAGCTGACTACAATCCGGCGTGTTGGTCAGCTTTAGGGGCATGTAGAGTTGGGTGCCATCAGCATAACAGTGAAAGCTAACACCGTATTTGCGTATGATGTCACCTAGCGGCAGCATGTAGATGCTGAAGAGTGCAGGGCCAAGGACCGAACCCTGGGGAACTCCACACGTTACCTTAACGTAGTCCGAGGTCACATTGTTATGGGAGACACACTGCATCCTATCAGTAAGATAAGAGTTAAACCAAGACAGGGCTAAGTCTGACATACCAATTCGTGTTTTGATACGTTCTAATAAAATATTATGATCGACGGTATCGAAAGCAGCGCTAAGATCGAGGAGCAGCAACATAGATGACGCATCAGAATCCATCGTTAGCAATAGATCATTAGTCATTTTTGCGAGGGCTGTCTCCGTGGAGTGATTTGCCCTGAAACCGGATTGAAAGTTTTCACATATATTGTTAGACGCTAAGTGTTCATTTAACTGCTCGGCAACAATTTTTTCAAGGATTTTTGAAATAAAGGGAAGGTGAGACACCGGTCGGTAGTTTACCATGAGGTCAGGATCGAGGTTAGGTCTTTTAAGAAGAGGATGAATAACCGCTTTTTTGAATGCTAGGGGAACAGTGCCCGAGGAGAGTGATAAGTTTATAATATTTAGCACTGATGGACCTAATAATACAAAGAGCTCCTTGATCAGTTTCCCAGGAAGAGGGTCAAGTAAGCATGTTGTCTGTTTTATTCCATTTACACGTTGTAACAATTCCTCTAATGTTATTTCCTCAAAACGAGAGAAACTATTTTGGAGGGCAGTATCCGCCGTATATACCATCGTATCAGTGTTAATAGAACCCCGTTGTAGCTGGGACGCATTGTCTTTAATCTCCTTTCTAATGACTTCAATTTTCTTACTAAAGAATTGCATAAAGTCATCTGCTGAGTGGGTTGAGCTACTGGAAGGGGTCCCTTGTTGGCTTAGCGATGCTACCGTACTAAACAAAAATTTAGGATCGTTTTTATTACGGTGGATGAGATTTGAGTAATATTTAGCTTTAGCTAAGGTAAGCATGCGTTTATAAGTTATTAAACCATCACTCCATGCTTGATGGTGCACCTCAAGTTTAGTCGTGCGCCATTTGCGTTCCAGCTTTCTACATAATAATTTCTGAGCTCTAGTTTCTTCTGTAAACCACGGGGTGCGCTTTTTTGGAGCCTTTTTTAACTTTAGCGGTGCTATGTTATCAATGGTTTCGCGCAGGGTGTCGTTAAAGTTGTTAGTGAGGTTATCAATAGAGCCCACATACTTTGGGAATGGTGCCATTACCGAGGGCAGTAGGTCAGCAAGAGTTGTCGTTGTGGCTGTATTAATGTTGCGGCTGCTATAGCAGTTATTATTATTATTAGTTTGACGAACATGCGTCTGAACCTCGAATTTTATAAGGTAATTATCGGACAATACTTTAGTATATGGGAGTATCGTAACTTTGGAGACGGTGATACCCCTGACAAGCACTAGGTCTATCGTATTACCGTTGCGATGCGTGGGTTCATTTATTATTTGTGTGAGACCACAGCTATCAATTACAGTCTGGAGCGCTACGCACGGTGGGTCCGATGGGGTATTCATATGGATATTAAAGTCCCCCATTATGATTATATTATCGGCGTGTGTCACTAGATCAGCAACGAACTCTGAGAATTCATTGATAAAGTCCGAATAGGGCCCTGGGGGGCGGTAAATAACAGCCAGGTGTAGAGGCAGCGGTGTGACAGACTTCATAGTAAGCACCTCAAACGATTTATATTTATTATTTATGTTAGGACTAAGGTTAAAGTTTTCGTTGTATATTAGTGCGACCCCCCCACCCCTTTTAAGTGGACGGGCAATATGCGCATGTGTAAAGTTAGGAGGACCTGCCTCATTTAGCGCAAAAAAGTCGTTTGGTTTAAGCCAGGTTTCGCTGAGACCGATGACGTTAAGATTGTGGTCTCTGATAATATCATTAACTAATAACGTTTTGGGAGACAATGATCTTATGTTTAAAAAACCTATATTATAGGTAGTGGGCTGTTTTAGGGAGTTTTTGATCAAATTATCCGTAGTAGCAATATTAATAATGTTGTGTTTATTATGCCCAGTGCATTTAGTATAGTTACGACCATTACTAGGAATTGGTACGACAGGAATTTTCCGATTGTTTGATTGTTGCTTTGATAAACTGCACGCATCATGGTTAGCCACCTCAGTAACGGGGATTTTCCGATTGTTTGTTTGTTGCTTTGATAAACTGCACGCATCATGGTTAGCCACCTCAGTGACGGGGATTTTCCGATTGTTTGTTTGTTGCTTTGATAAACTGCACGCATCATAGTTAGCCACCTCGGTAAAACACATGTCCAACTCTGAAACACTCAAAGCAGAAAAAACGTGTTCTAATTTAACTGACTCCTTACCCAGACCAGTAGTCTCGCATTTTCCATTTAAATCCGTCTTCAGGATGGAGGGAAGTGGTGTCCTGTGGGGATTAGCCTTCTGCTTTGTTTTTAGCCCCGCTCGACATCCGCGTTTCCGATCACACCGCTGGCGTCTGCTCCGTAGACGGCCCCCGCTGCTACTAGACTCCCCTGCTTCACAGGCCGCTGGATGTAGCCGCCGACGTATTCCCATGCTAGTTAGCATGTTTAGCACGCACGCGTCTATCAGTCCAAAACGGCCCGATATGTCCACATCCAGAAGTGTCTGGCGGTCGTACGTGATCACGGAGTGACCACGATGTGAGCCAGTCATAAAGTCTGTGGAATTGTCCGGTATTTCTGCCAAATGTTCCATCTTTAGCAAGAGCCCCTCGAGGACGCAGCCCGTCCGGGCGCCGCCATCTTAGAAATTAAAAATGTTACTACTTTAACATTTCTCAACCGATTTGAAAAATTTCAACACCAACCATTTCAACTCATTCAGAACAAGTATTTTAACATTTTCCCAAAAATTGCCTCTTATCCCTAAATTCACGAATTTTCACTAAGTTCCCATTGAAATAAATGGGACATTTTTCAAAGTTCCACAATTCCCACAATTTTAATGCAATCCAAACCGTTCCAACTCCAATATACAGCAAGGGGTTCTAGGCATTTGTTCTGTTGTGTTTATGTTGTGTTACGGTGCGGATGTTCTCCTGAAATGTGTTTGTCATTCTTATTTGGTGTGGGTTCACAGTGTGGCGCATATTTATACTGCCACCCCCAGTGTGACCTGTATGGCTGTATGCGTTGCATTCACTTGTGTGTGTGTGTGTGTGTGTGTGTGTGTGTGTGTGTGTGAAAAGACGTAGATATTATGTGATTGGGCGGAACGCAAAGGCAGTGCCTTTACGGTTTATTGGCGCTATGTATTTCAACCCTACGTTCGTGTAGACAGCGGCGTTTCAAAAAGTCATACATTTTACTTTATGAAACAGGTACTGATAATTTTGAAACCGAAACCGATAATTTCTGATATTACATTTTAAAACATTTATCGGCTGATAATATTGGCAGTCCGATGTTATCGGACAGCTCTACTGATAACAGTAGTTCAGCCGGGATATGCTCATTTCAAAATTAGATTTATAGCCCCGAAATATTGTTATTGTTTTCATGACAATGCCCCGCCCTCCACTGTTTAACCAATTACAAAGTTTGTGAGTGTCACATTCTGGTTGCCAGTTACACACCGTCATCTTCGTCTAGCTCAGGGGTAGGGAACCTATGGCTCTAGAGCCAGATGTGGCTCTTTTGATGACTGCACCTGGCTCTCAGATAAATCTTAGCTGACTTTGCTTAACACGATAAGTAATTAATAACTCCGCTGGTAATCACAGAGTTAAAAATAACGTTCAAAATATAAAACATTCTCATGCATTTTAATCCATCCGGTTCTACCGCACCTGTTCAAGAAGTCGCATTATTGGTAAGAAGTATTTTATTTATTGTTGTTTAGCTTCAGAATAACAATGTTATTAAAAGCAATAAGAGATTTATTATCCTCTAAAAATATTGGTCTTACTTAAAAATGCATGCATGTAGTAGTATTCAGTGTTAAAAAAAAAAAAAAATAAAAAAATAAAATATATATATATATATATATATATATATATATATATATATATATATATATATATATATATATATATATATATATATATATATATGTATATATATGGCTCTCACGGAAATACTTTTAAAAATATTTTGCTTTTATGGCTCTCTCAGCCAAAAAGGTTCCCGACCCCTGGTCTAGCTACTGCCATCTAAAAGGTCTCGTTGTGATTCTCAACCTATTCATGACAAAGCCAGGAACAAAACGAGGATTTGTATCGGTTGGGGATGGACCGCTCGCCTGTATCGGTTGGGGACATCTCTACGCTGCTGATCCGCCTCCACTTGAGATGGTCTCCTGTGGACGGGACTCTCGCTGCTGTCTTGGATCCGCTTGAACTGAACTCTCACGGCTGTGTTGGAGCCACTATGGATTGAACTTTCACAGTATCATATTAGACCCGCTCGACATCCATTCCTTTCAGTCCCCTAGAGGGGGAGGGGTTGCCCACATCTGAGGTCCTCTCCAAGGTTTCTCATAGTCAGCATTGTCACTGGCGTCCCACTGGATGTGAATTCTCCCTGCCCACTGGGTGTGAGTTTTCCTTGCCCTTTTGTGGGTTCTTCCGAGGATGTTGTAGTCGTAATGATTCGTGCAGTCCTTTGAGACATTTGTGATTTGGGGCTATATAAATAAACATTGATTGATTGATTGATTGATGCCTTTGAAAGATGGAGACGATTGAAGGTGGAGAAGATTTTTTCATCTGACGCCAAACTCGCTAACTTCCTCCTTGATAGGTAAGTCAAGTATTTATGTTTCCTTATTACTTGTAATAAATGGAAATAGACATTTGGTATGTAAACTATATTGTCCCATATAGTCTATGATCTGGTATGTTCCTGCAATGAATGCTTAGGAGCGAAGCACCATCACACTAGTGTAGCTTAGCATGCATATAGACATATAGGCTAACGGGGGAAATATATGCCCGTTAGCCTATATGTCGATGTGTTTTCCAACTGACAGGGCAAAATATATTTTCGACAAATAAAATGTGGATATGTGTAGCGTCAGTGCCTATTTCCTTCTCATTATGCTGATACGCTGAGGGAATGCGTTCCAACTAAGGCTGGGCGATGTATCGATATACTCGATATATCGCGGGTTTGTCTCTGTTCGATATAGAAAATGACTATATCGTGATATTCGAGTATACGTTCACACACAGTTGCTTTTAGCTGCTGGCAATACACTACAAGCTCTTTGTTGTTTCTCCTTCTCACAGACAGCAAGGGCCCCTTTCTTACATACGTCACATACGTATACTCCATCGCGGAGTAGAGAGGTAGCGGCATGGGTAACGTTAGCTGTGGTGCGAGCAGTAATACGAGAGAAAGAAGGTGCAAATCTGGCAACAAATGAAGGAAGAATTAATTCCCAAGAAATATGTCGAACAGACAACCGTAATTTTTCAAGTGTGGGGCAAAAGCGTTGCTAGAAAAAGTAGCATTACTGCTTATATGTAGCATCATTTGAAAAGTCACCTGCTAGAGAATGAAGAGTGCCTGCTCCGCATGTCAACATCTCCATTAGGTGCCACACGCTCACACCATCAAAATGCAGAAGCAAACATTTCCAGATCAACACCGTATGAAAAAAATAGTCAACAACGAAAGGAGATAATGGCTGCAGTAACCTACCACATAGCGAAGGACGAACACTACTTGATTTCCTATTATACAGCTCATTTTTATTTGACACTTATTGAAATATCTTGTGTGACATCATGCACAAAAGTGCACTTTGTTATAAACTATTGTAGTGGCGTTCTGTACAAAAAGTGCACTTTAATTTAGTGTTTTGATGTGTCATAGTGACATCATGCACAAAAGTCAATCAATCAATCAATGTTTACTTATATAGCCCTAAATCACTATTGTCTTAAAGGGCTGCACAAACCACTACGACATCCTCGGTAGGCCCACATAAGGGCAAGGAAAACTCACACCCAGTGGGACGTCGGTGACAATGATGACTATGAGAACCTTGGAGAGGAGGAAAGCAATGGATGTCGAGCGGGTCTAACATGATACTGTGAAAGTTCAATCCATAATGGATCCAACACGGTCGCAAGAGTCCAGTCCAAAGCGGATCCAACACAGCAGCGAGAGTCCCGTTCACAGCGGAGCCAGCAGGAAACCATCCCAAGCGGAGGCGGATCAGCAGTGCAGAGATGTCCCCAGCCGATACACAGGCGAGCAGTACATGGCCACCGGATCGGACCGGACCCCCTGAACAAGGGAGAGTGGGACATAGGAGAAAAAGAAAAGAAACGGCAGATCAACTGGTCGAAAAAGGGGGTCTATTTAAAGGCTAGAGTATACAAATGAGTTTTAAGGTGAGACTTAAATGCTTCTACTGAGGTGGCATCTCGAACTGTTACCGGGAGGGCATTCCAGAGTACTGGAGCCCGAAATGAAAACGCTCTATAGCCCAAAGACTTTTTTTGGGCTTTGGGAATCACTAATAAGCCAGAGTCCTTTGAACGCAGATTTCTTGCCGGGATATATGGTACAATACAATCGGCAAGATAGGATGGAGCTAGACCGTGTAGTATTTTATACGTGAGTAGTAAAACCTTAAAGTCACATCTTAAGTGCACAGGAAGCCAGTGCAGGTGAGCCAGTACAGGCGTAATGTGATCAAACTTTCTTGTTCTTGTCAAAAGTCTAGCAGCCGCATTTTGTACCAACTGTAATCTTTTAATGCTAGACATGGGGAGACCCGAAAATAATACATTACAGTAATCGAGACGAGACGTAACAAACGCATGGATAATGATCTCAGCGTCTTTAGTGGACAGAATGGAGCGAATTTTAGCGATATTACGGAGATGAAAGAAGGCCGTTTTAGTAACGCTTTTAATGTGTGACTCAAAGGAAAAAGGTTGGGTCGAAGATAATACCCAGATTCTTTACCGTGTCGCCTTGTTTAATTGTTTGGTTGTCAAATGTTAGACTTGTATCATTAAATAAAGGTCGGTGTCTAGCAGGACCGATAATCAGCATTTCCGTTTTTTTGGCGTTGAGATGCAAAAAGTTAGCGGACATCCATTGTTTAATTTCATTAAGACACGCCTCCAGCTGACTACAATCCGGCGTGTTGGTTAGCTTTAGGGGCATGTAGAGTTGGGTGTCATCAGCATAACAGTGAAAGCTAACACCGTATTTGCGTATGATGTCACCTAGCGGCAGCATGTAGATGCTGAAGAGTGCAGGGCCAAGGACCGAACCCTGGGGAACTCCACACGTTACCTTAACGTAGTCCGAGGTCACATTGTTATGGGAGACGCACTGCATCCTATCAGTAAGATAAGAGTTAAACCAAGACAGGGCTAAGTCTGACATACCAATTCGTGTTTTGATACGTTCTAATAAAATATTATGATCGACGGTATCGAAAGCAGCGCTAAGATAAAAGTGCACTCATGGCTTGTTTTAAAATGTCTTTGACAATCTTGCACTTTCTGTTTTGAAATGACTGTTAATAACTGTTTAATAAATACAGTTTTGGTCAAATGACTTAGTTGTGATTTATCTCTCTGCATTAAAGTTTAAAATGAGCACATATTAATGCAGTATGAACAAGAATGTTTCAGTGTAGACACAGAATCATAATACTGCTGTGATTATATGTATCAAGTGTTAATTCAAGGCTAAGGCAAAATATCGAGATATATACTGTGTACTGCGATATGGCCTTAAAATATTGAGATATTAAAAAAAGGCCATATCGCCCAGCCCTAGTTCCAACATTAGCATGGCTAATTGCTGTTTCTGGTACTGTATGTACATCAGGCCCATACCGGGTGGTATTTGCTTGGCACAGTATAATGCATTACATGCATCAATGTTTATTTATATAGCCCTAAATCACAAATGTCTCAAAGGACTGTACAAACCACTACGACTACGACATATTTGGAAGAACCCACATAAGGGCAAGGAAAACTCACACCCAGTAGGCAAGGAGAATTCACACCCAGTGGGACGCCAGTGACAATGATGACTGTAGGAACCTTGGTGAGGACGTCAAATGTGGGCAACTCCCCCCCCCCCCCCCCCCCCTAGGGGACCGAAAGCAATGGATGTCGAGCGGGTCTAACATGATACTGTGAAATTTCAAAAGACTCCGGCTTATTAGTGATTCCTAGAGCCCCAAAAAAGTCTGCGGGCTATAAAGCGTTTTCCGTTCGGGCTCCAGTACTCTGGAATGCCCTCCCGGTAACAGTTCGAGATGCTACCTCAGTAGAAGCATTTAAGTCTCACCTTAAAACTCATCTGTATACTCTAGCCTTTAAATAGACCTCCTTTTTAGACCAGTTGATCTGCCGCTTCTTTTCTTTCTCCTATGTCCCCCCCTCCCTTGTGGAGGGGGTCCGGTCCGATGACCATGGATGAAGTACTGGTTGTCCAGAGTCGAGACCCAGGATGGACCGCTCGTCGGGACCCAGGATGGACCGCTCGCCTGTATCGGTTGGGGACATCTCTACGCTGCTGATCCGCCTCCGCTTGAGATGGTTTCCTGTGGACGGGACTCTCGCTGCTGTCTTGGATCCGCTTGAACTGAACTCTCGCGGCTGTGTTGGAGCCACTATGGATTGAACTTTCACAGTATCATGTTAGACCCGCTCGATATCCATTGCTTTCGGTCCCCTAGAGGGGGGGGGGGGTTTACCAGCATCTGAGGTCCTCTCCAAGGTTTCTCATAGTCAGCATTGTCACCGGTGTCCCACTGGATGTGAATTCTCCCTGCCCACTGGGTGTGAGTTTTCCTTGCCCTTTTGTGGGTTCTTCCGAGGATGTTGTAGTCGTAATGATTTGTGCAGTCCTTTGAGACATTTGTGATTTGGGGCTATATAAATAAACATTGATTGATTGATAGTGGATCCAACACAGCCGCGAGAGTTCAGTTCAAAGCGGATCCAAGACAGCAGCGAGAGTCCCGTCCACTGGAAACCATCCCAAGGATCAGCATCGTAGAGATGTCCCCAACCGATACACAGGCGAGCGGTCCATCCTGGGTCCCGACGAATGATCTTCTACTCTGTGTATTGACTTGGTAGTAGGCTATAGGATTTATTCGTAACGTGGTTTGTGCCTAACGTGGGTTGGCTTATAGAATCGCACTCTGCACGAAATGATGGTGATGGGCGACATAGCTCGGTTGGCAGGGTGGCCGAGCCAGCAATTTGAGGGTTGCAGGTTCGATTCCCGCTTCCGCCATCCTAGTCATTGCTGTTGTGTCCTTGGGCAAGACACTTTACCCACCTGCTCCCAGTGCCACCCACACTGGTTCAAATGTAACTTAGATATTGGGTTTCACTATGTAAAGTGCTTTGAGTCACTAGAGAAAAGCACTATATAAATATATTTCACATTTCACATGTGCGTACATGGAAGAGAACGTTGGATGCAACATTGTGTTATGCTGAACGAAATGTGGCGGTAATTTTACTGTTGGCCTTGGCTTGCCATCAAAGTAGGCAAGCGGTTTAGCTCGGTTGGTAGAGTGGCCGTGCCAGCAACTTGAGGGTTGCAGGTTCGATTCCCGCTTCCGCCATCCTATTCACTGCCGTTGTGTCCTTGGGCAAGACACTTTACTCACCTGCTCCCAGTGCCACCCACACTGGTTTGAATGTAACTTAGATATTGGGTTTCACTATGTAAAGCGCTTTGAGTCACAAGAGAAAAAGCGCTATATAAATATAATTCACAATTCACGCCTATGCGATATAAATTGTTATATATAATTTTTTCCATGGTGGTCCGTGCAGTCAAACTAGACATTTTAGCAGGGTAATGCCAACAATCTGTCCCAGCAAAAATATTGCTGAGTAACTTTACAAATACACTTGGCTAAGCAACATGAGTAAAATGTGACATAACTACTTAGTAAACTATCGTCCAAGAAGGTATAAACAAGACACACCTACAGCGTAGGACTCGTTGATTGCCATTTGAAGTTCCTTGGAGTAGGATTCGGATTCGTATCTGGCAACATCAATCATGAATGGTGGGAGGGGACTACAGAATTTTGACCATGATTGCAGTACCATTTCTGGCCACATTATTACATATGGCACCTTTAAAACAAATGGGCAAGCTTGATGCAAATTTACATTGGATTCGTCATTTACATGTTTCCAGTTAGCATTGGCAATTTTATAGGTCAACGTCAACACCTCCAAATTGTCTTTTCAACAGACGTCTTCGATACAAAACCCAAAACCAGTGAAGTTGGCATTTTAAGCAATGTTATCATGGTTATTGCTGAATTCAGCCAGACAATGCAAACCCATGTATTACAACAGTAAACCAGTGTGAGTACTAGACTGGCAAGCCTGTAGTCCAGACCTGTCTCACATTGAAAATGTGTGGCGCAATATGAAGTGTGACATACCACAACAGAGACCCCAAACTGTTGAACAAATAATTAAGCTGTGAATCAAGCAAGAATGGAAAATAATTCCACCTGAAAACTTCAAAAATTGGTCTCCTCAATTCCCAAACGTTTACAGAGTGTTGTTAAAAGGAAGGGCCATGAAACACAGTGGTAAAAATGTGTGCCAACTTTTTTGCAATGTGATGCAGCTATTAAATTCAAAGTTAATGATTATTTGCACAAAAATATATATGTTTCGCAGTTTGAACATTAAATATCTTGTGTGTGCATTCTATTCAATTGAATATAGGCAGAAAGGGATTTACAAATCATTGTATTCTGTTTTTATTTACAAATTACACAACGTGCCAACTTGACTGGTTTTGTTTTTTGTACATATACCCACACCATTCACACAGCTGATGTGTAATAAGTACAAACACTTTGCAGGACTCAAAAAGGAACAAGACTGACAGTCAGCTTAATGGCAGTAAATTACTTTTCTGACTACAACACCCTTAGGAAAAACTGAACGGAATGCATACTTGTAAATGGGACTCAGCAGAAAACTAAATCTAAGAACTAGGCAACATCATAATTTTGATGAAATTTAATTTAATGTTATTTATTACAGACATTAAGCTTGTTTTGATTGTTTCTGAAAGTGCCAAAGTCCAGGTGGTCCTTTAGGGTCCGCCAGGCCCATTGCAAAGGACTCCAAAGGAGTCCTTTGCAATGGGCCAAAGTAATTTGACCCCCTTAAAATGCTTCAAAGTGCAAGTTATAGCTCTACTATACAAAGCGAAAGCCATTTATCAACAACATCCAGAAACGCCGATCTGTAATTTGACCCCCTTAACATGCTTCAGAACTCACCAAATTTTACACACACATCAGGACTGGCGAAAATTGCCATCTAATAAAAAAACAAACCCTAAAAATCAAAATCCGCTCTAGCGCCCCCTAGGAAAAAACACAGAAAAAACTGCTTGTAACTTCTGTTAGGAATGTCGTAGAGACATGAAACAAAAACCTCTATGTAGGTCTGACTAAGACCAGGGCTTGAGTTGCGGGGGAAGCAGCCAAAGACGGACCCGGCCAACGCTGCTTGCAGCTTTAATTTTGATTGTTTGTGAAAGTGCCAAAGTCCAGGTTGTCCTTGTTTTAGCTTGATGCTAAAGAGATGGTTAATTCCTCACCTATTTATTATAGTTGATGTACAGTACTCTAAAGCAATTTTGATTGTGTTCAAAGTGTAAAAACCTCAACTTAAATAGAGACTTTTGTCGTGTCTAGAAACCACTATTCATATTTACATTGTCTCTTATGAAAAGAAATTGGTTCTCTTTATGAACCCTGTTCAAGCATCAATCAAGTTTGTACGATGAGGTTTCACTGTATGGTAAAGCTGGGATTGGGTTGAAGTTGCGGTTGCTTTATTTTATTTTATTAGATCGCAGAGGTAATTATGACAGCTAATTTTATTTTAGTCATAGTCTTTTGACGAAAATGTATTTTAGTTGTTGTCAAATTATAGTGATCCAAATTGATTTTGTTTTAGTATAGTTTTATTCAATTGAATTCTTCAAAATTTTAGTCAACTAAATATACAGTAAATTTCACAGACTAAAATATAAAGTACACAGAATAATGCATCTCTGGGAGAGGGAAGTCTTCTCTGCTTAGGCTGCTGGCCCTGCGACTCGACCTCGAATACGCGGAAGAAGATGAATGGATGGATGGAAAATTAACACTGTTAGATTGATAAACATTCTGATTTCTGTAAATAAAATGTTTTAATATATTTTTTTAAAAACACATTTTTAGGCCAACTTAAGTCTTACGTCAGCAGCCCAGAGGAGCTTTTGTAACTTGTAACCTGTTTTGAAAGGTTTTTGATTATAATTCCTATAGCAATAATATTTTATGAGAATCAAGCTGAATCAAGAATCTAATCTGAAGCTAATTGTCACCCCAAGAATCAGAATCAAACCCAAAGATTCCCACCTCGAGTGGTCAACTTCGTCCTAGTTCCTTTGTAAAGTTTATAAAGAACAACAACATCAGGGAGACTAATCCATGTGTTCTTCCATTACCGTCATAGTTAGAACTAATGACTCCTGATTTCAGTTGCCTACTTCTTGCTACTGATGCTAAGACAAACAGCTTTGATTACAAAGGCGCTTGTTTTTTGTTCAAATACACAAGACATAAATAAACACACACACACACACACACACACACACACACACACACACACGCAGGCCTTGCTCCCATGTTTCCGGCCTGACAGGCCCTGACAAATTGGGCTAATTTAAAGCCACAATGTGTCCTCATTTATATATGTGTGTGGATATATATATATATATATATATATATATATATATATATATATATATATATATATATATATAACAAAAGGGGACACAATGTGGCATTGTCTACATGTCCGACAACCAATCCTATCTCATGAGATCTGTCACCTTTTGTTTAGCCAGCCTATCTTTTCCCAAAAGCGTTCCCCTCTTTTGTCCCACTTTGATATCAGTCTTTCTCCAAAAATATAAAAGGTCGCCCCATAACTCATTGAAGATATACACATTTGTTTATATATATATATATATATATATATATACACAAACCCCGTTTCCATATGAGTTGGGAAATTGTGTAAGATGTAATTATAAATGGAATACAATGATTTGCAAATCCTTTTCAACCCATATTCAGTTGAATGCACTACAAAGACAAGATATTTGATGTTAAAAGAAATAAACTTTTTTTTTTTTTGGCAAATAATAATTAACTTAGAATTTCATGGCTGCAACATGTGCCAAAGTAGTTGGGAAAGGGCATGTTCACCACTGTGTTACATCACTTTTTCTTTTAACAACGCTCAATAAACATTTGGGAACTGAGGCAACTAATTGTTGAAGCTTTGAAAGTAGAATTTTTTCCCATTCTTGTTTTATGTAGAGCTTCAGTCGTTCAATAGTCCGGGGTCTCCGCTGTATTATTTTACGATTCATAATGCGCCACACATTTTCAATGGGAGACAGGTCTAGACTGCAGGCGGGCCAGGAAAGTACCCGCACTCTTTTAACACGTGGCTTGGCATTGTCTTGCTGAAATAAGCAGGGGCGTCCATGATAACGTTGCTTGGATGACAACATATGTTGCTCCAAAACCTGTATGGACCATTCAGCATTAATGATGTCTTCACAGAAGTGTAAGTTCCCCATGCCTTGGGCACTAATACACCACCATATCCTCACAGATGCTGGCTTTTGAACTTTGCGCTTATAACAATCCGGATGATTATTTTCCTCTTTTTTTCTGGAGGTCACCACGTTCACAGTTCATCAGAACACAGAACACTTTGTGTATATGTGTGTATGTGTATATATATAAAAAACAAAAATATATTTATACACGTATATATATATATATATATATATATATATATATATACACACACAAATTCTGTATATTCATATATATACTGTATATATATATATATATATATATATATATATATATATATATATATATATATATATATTCCCAAGATGGCGCTGCTGTAGTGCCTGCTGTAGGCAGGAGCTCTGTGCTCTTGTATCATTCTTTTGTGTTTCCCTCTTGTTTTCATGTGTTATTACACTTGTTTGCCTTTTGGTCCGGGACCCTTTGGGACTGTGTGACAAGGGGTGGCACTTTCGTGACCTCTGTGGTGCTTTTTTGTGGACTTCTGGATCTGCCTCCCGGGAGCCTTTTGGCCATGGAGACCAGCTGCTGGGTGTCTACCACACCGGAGTCGCTTTGGAGGGACTGGAGGAGATGCGGATGAGGGGACAGGGGTGTGGAGCTAGCACTGAGCGCTGGGACGGAGAGGCTTCGCGGTGTCTTGGCTGGGTGAGCAGGTGTCGGACACCTCAGTCACCTTGGACGTATCCTCGCTCATCCATGCAGACTGGACACTGGCCGAGAGTGGAGTCGGCTGTCTTGGTTGCTTTGATGGGTTTGCTCCTGTCTCTGGCCATGCTCCCTCCACCCCAGCGGACGAGGGCGTGGAACACCGCAGAGGCCACCACAGTGGATATGTTTCTTTTACTTTTTATTCATAACTGTATGTAGAAATGTCTAGTTGTATCTGCTGCTTTAATGTCTTTAATGTCCTCTGTGTTCTTTGATGTTTGATGTTTCCCTCTTACACACATGGAAGAGGGATGTGTACAATGGCTATGAGTTGTTTTTTTCCCTTGGCCTCAGTCTGCACCCCCTCTCCAGGGCCCAGGCTAAGACCGATTTTTTAAAATTTTATTTTAATTTTAAATTTTTTTCTCCCATTACCCCCCCTTGTTTACCTGTATCTCATCTTTTTTGTAAGGGGTGCTGGAAGCCGGCAGACCCGTCAGCGATCCTGTTCTGTCTCCCTGTAATGTTTGTCTGATCTTGAATGGGATTGTACTGAAAATTGTAATTTTCCTGAAGGAACTCTCCTGACGGAATAAATAAAGAACTATCTAATCTAATCTAATCTAATATAGATATATATAGACAGACACACATATACATACATATATATGCACACACACACACATATATACATACAATATATATACATACATATATATATACACATTTATATGTATACACACATATATACATACACACACACACACACACACACACACACACACACACACACACACACACACACACACACACACACACACACACACACACGTACGTACGTATATATATATATATATATATATATATATATATATATATATATATATATATATATATATATATATATATATATATGCACACACACACATATTTATATACAGTGGGGCAAAAAAGTATTTAGTGAGCCACCAATTGTGCAAGTTCTCCCACTTAAAATGATGAGAGAGGTCTGTAATTTTCATCATGGGTACACTTCAACTGTGAGAGACAGAATGTGGAAAAATATTCAGGAATTCACATTGTGGGAATTTTAAAGAATTTATTTGTAAATTATGGTGGAAAATAAGTATTTGGTCAACCATTCAAAGCCCTCACTGATGGAAGGAGGTTTTGGCTCAAAATCTCACGATACTCGTCGTGTTTGGAGGAAGAAGAATACTGAGTTGCATCCCAAGAACACCATAACTACTGTGAAGCATGGGGGTGGAAACATCATGCTTTGGGGCTGTTTTTCTTCTAAGGGGACAGGACGGCTGATC
>NC_084634.1:31779414-32026914 GCF_033978795.1 Nerophis ophidion
TTTTTTTGCAAAAAAATCATCAACTTTAGAATTTGATGCCAGCAACAAGTGACAAAGAAGTTGGGAAAGGTGGCATTAAATACTGATAAAATTGAAAAATGCTCATCAAACACTTATTAGGAACATCCCACAGGTGTGCAGGCTAATTGGGAACAGGTGGGTGCCATGATTTGGTATAAAAACAGCTTCCCAAAAAATGCTCAGTCTTTCACAAGAAAGGATGGGGCGAGGTACTCCTTCGTCCACAATTGCGTGAACAAATAGTCAAACAGTTTAAGAAGAACGTTTCTCAAAGTGCAATTGCAAGAAATTTAGGGATTTCAACATCTACGGTCCATAATATCATCAAAAGGTTCAGAGAATCTGGAGAAATCACTCAACGTAAGCGGTATGGCCGGAAACCATACATTGAATGACCGTGACCTTCGATTACTCAGACGGCACTGCATCAAAAACATCAATCTCTAAAGGATATCACCACATGGGCTCAGGAACACTTCAGAAAACCACTGTCACTAAATACCGTCTGTAAGTGCAAGTTAAAACTCTACTATGCAAAGCGAAAGCCATTTATCAACAACATCCAGAAACGCCGTCGGCTTCTCTGGGCCCGAGATCATCTAAGATGGACAGATGCAAAGTGGAAAAGTGTTCTGTGGTCTGACTAGTCCACATTTCAAATTGTTTTTGGAAATATTGACATCGTGTCATCCGGACCAAAGGGGAAGCGAACTATCCAGACTGTTATCGGCGCAAAGTTCAAAAGCCAGCATCTGTGATGGTACGGGGGTGCATTAGTGCCCGAGGCATGGGTAACTTACACATCTGTGAAGGCACCATTAATGCTGAAAGGTACATACAGGTTTTGGAACAACATATGCTGCCATCTAAGCGTCGTCTTTTTCATGGACGACCCTGCCTTTTTCAGCAAGACAATGCCAAGCCACATTCAGCTTGTGTTAAAACATTGTGTCTTCGTAAAAAAAGAGTGCGGGTACTTTCCTGGCCCGCCTGCAGTCCAGACCTGTCTCCCATCGAAAGCGTGTGGCGCATTATGAAGCGTAAAATACAGGGTTGAACGACTGAAGCTCTACATAAAACAAGAATGGGAAAGAATTCCACTTTCAAAGCTTCAACAATTAGTTTCCTCAGTTCCGAAACATTTATTGAGTGTTGTTAAAAGAAAAGATGATACAACACAGTGGTGAACATGCCCTTTCCCAACTACTTTGGCACGTGTTGCAGCCATGAAATTCTAAGTTAATTATTATTTGCAAAAAAAAAATAAAGTTTATGAGTTTGAACATCAGATATCTTGTCTTTGTAGTGCATTCAATTGAATATGGGTTGAAAAGGATTTGCAAATAATTGTATTCCGTTTATATTTACATCTAAAACAAATTCCCAACTCATATGGAAACGGGGTTTGTAGCTTTTTAAAACACATGTAAAACCTTTAATAATGTTTTTGCATGTAATTTGTAATGTCTCCAAGATTGTGTATGGAAATAACTTTAACAACGTTTTTTCAGATTAAAGGAGCCACATGTAATAATGTGGCCAGAATTGGTACTGCAATCACGGTCAGAATTCTGTAGTCCCCTCCCACTCTCCATGACCAGATACGCAGCCAAATCCCAATCTTACTTCAAGGAACTTCAAATGGCAATCGACGAGTCCTACGCTGTAGGTTTCTCTTGCTTATACTTTTTGGTAGGGCTGTAAATGTAAATTTGAAATGAGCATATCCTGGCTGAACTACCGTTATCAGTTATAGAGGTGTTGGAAAATAATTTATTAATGCCTTTTGACATATCAAGGACATTGATGATGATGATGATGATGATGAATTGACACATTTCTACAAATGGCACCTTTAACTGATTAATGTAAGATTAATATTAACGGGTAATAAGTATAATATTACATCATTATTTTAATTATAAATATTAGTGCATCAACTGGGCGTTCAGCCTCCCCTGTCCTTAAAAACTAGCGATGCCTCTGTTTAGAACAGGGGTGCCCAAAGTGGGGCCCGTGGGCCAAATTTGGCCTGGAAAGTCGTTTGGGTTAGCCCACCAAATGGGGGGGACTTTATTAATTACATTTAGGTTATTTGTGTTTCATATTTCAAATCAGGGTGTCCGAATTCAATAATCATGAGGGATATTGATGTGATGTCAGCAAAAAAAGCAAGTGTCAGATGTTATCAGTTTGCATGTAAAATCTCCTTTACAAGTGGTCATGCCGCATGAGTACTTGTCCAAAGCTGGACAGCCAGTTAACATGTCATAAACATCCTTCAAAAAGCACACAAGGTTGGCCTTTTCTTGTATTTACGTCAAATTATTTACATAAGGTAAACATGCAACTAGGTGCCAGTAGCTACACAACAACTAAGCACATAATAGCACACGAGCTAGTAACAAGTTTCCTTCATTGAACAATATTGCTGTCTAAAACAGCGCATTTGACAATATAAACCAGTATCAAACAACTTGTACAAAACATAAAATCAGTGAAGTTGGCACGTTGTGTAAATGGTAAATAAAAACAGAATACAATGATTTGCAAATCCTTTTCAACGTATATTCAATTGAATAGACTGAAAAGACAGGATATTTTACGTACGAACTGGTAAATTGTTATTTTTTGCAAATATTAGATCATTCAGAATTTGATGCCTGCAACATGTTTAAAAAATGCTGGCACAAGTGGCAAAAAAGACTGAACCCTTTTTTGGAACATCCCACAGGTGAACAGGCTAATTGGGAACAGGTGGGTGCCATTATTGGGTATAAAAGCAGCATCCATGAAATGCTCAGTCATTCACACACAAAGATGGGACGAGGGTCACTACTTTGTGAACAAATGCGTGAGCAAATTGTTGAACAGTTAAAGAACAACATTTTTCAATGAGCTATGGCAGAGAATTTAGGGATTTCACCATCTACGGTACGTAATATCATCAAAAAGTTCAGAGAATCTGGAGAAATCACTGCATGTAACTTGGAATGCCAAAGACCTTGGTTCCTTCAGGTGGTACTGCATCAATAACCAACATCACGTTATGGGCTCAGGAACACTTCAGAAGACAACTGTCAGTAACTACAGCTTGTCGCTACATCTGTAAGTGCAACATACAACTCTACTTTGCAGAGCCAAAGCCATTTATCAACAACACCCAGAAACGCCGCCGGCTTTGCTGGGCCCGAGCTCATCTAAGATAGACTGATGCAAAGTGTAAAAGCGTTCTGTGATCTGACGAGTCCACATTTCATTCAGTCATTTTCAGTCGATCTATGATCCTGCGGAAGCTGTACACTGACAACTCTAAACTATATAAAACGGTACGGTACTTTTTATGGTATTGTCCAATCAATGTTGTCCTCACTGTTGCGTGCAAAAGGTGGTACGAAAAGACCCCCAGGTCAGACGTAGCTGTCTGTCTTCCTATTCATCACACTCAGGGGTCTCCGACAAACTTGACCTTTGGCACGCTCATGGATTGTGAACTGAGACACATTGCATTGGAGGTGGAGAGGTACAACAATTATCTGATACAGATGGAGGAAGGTCAGCAAGAATAGGTTTCTGATGGTCTCATGTTGTCTAAATTGCATCTGAGTCCTTGGTGTGGACAAGCAGATGTTTGGTAAAAGACAGATGTGTCTTTCAAGAGCGAGACTGAGCACACACAGGTCATTCACCTTGAGAGAGAGATGACTGTTTGCAAGAATTACAATTTTAGAAATACAATTCTGACTAAAAGTCTCCTTATGCCACATACTCTAAAAGACGTGCGTGACATTGTCCGCCCTATCTGCTCAGCGGATATCTCCATATATGGTAACGCTTTAGCCAGAGAGCTTGGTGAGAGTCTGCCATTATACTTGGGCGTTGTAGTCAATATGGTCCTTCTTTTTCACTATCATCTTGTTGTGGACATGCATCCCCGCTAGAGATGCGCGGATAGGCAATTATATCATCCGCAACCCCGTCTCCAAAGTCGTCATCCACCCGCCGTACACCCGAACCAACATTTTAACAGAAATGCATCCGCCCGCCACCCGCCCGCTGAAATACATTAGAGGTTGGCGACATTTACCACTCACAGAGCTGACTAAAACCGTTTCACAGAGTAATGAAGACAATTGGAGCCGCTAAAGTTCTCGCGATTATCCAATTGGTGTTCATCCTGATTACAAGGATATGGGCGTGCTGTGAAGCAATTGTCTTTGACACCTTCAACAACATGTACACACTGATTAATAGTCCGGCAACATGGTGTGTGCAGCTTCCGCAATCACACGTACAAGATTGAAAGGCATACTGGGTGACACAGAGTACACTGATGGGTGTGATATAAACAACTTTAACACTTACTAATATGCGCCACGCTGTGAAGCCACACCAAAGAAGATTGACAAACACATTTCAGGAGAACATCCTCACAGTAACACAACATAAACGCAACACAACAAATACCCAGAATCCTTTGTATCCGTGACAAAGCCTGAATATATTTTACAAGCCCGCCCACCTTACCGACAGACGGGGGTGGGGGGGATGGCGGGGTTTGCTGCTAACGGGGTGTATAGAATAGTCAGGAAATGTCATGGATACAAAGGATTCTGGGTATTTGTCGTGTTGCGTTTATGTTGTGTTACTGGGAGGATGTCCTCCCGAAATCTGTTTGTCAATCTTGTTTGGTGTGGCTTCACAGCATGGCGCATCTTACTAAGAGTGTTAAAATTGTTTGTATCACAACCATTAGTGTACTGTGTCACACAGTATGCCTTGCAGTCGTGTGCGTGTTGCTGCGGAAGCCACACACAACATGTTGCTGGACTGACAAACAGATCGTACATGCTGTAGAGGGCGACAAAGTCAATGATTTCATAGCACGTCCCAATAATTATTGTCTGGGTGACTGCCGGTAGTCATTCTAGAGAATTTTAGCGTCTCCTATTGACTTATTCGCTTTGTGACGCGGGTCTTAAATAGCTCTTTGAATGGCAAAGGGTACCGATCACAGAACCACGTATATCAAATATTCCGGATGATTCCAACCGCCACCCGCCCGAATCTAATTAAAATCAATTTTTCGTCATGTCACCCGCCCGACCACCGCGGACTCCGCGGATGAGACCGCAAACCGCGCATCTCTAATCCCCGCGCTTGCCATTTCTAATTCAAACTACCATTTAGCTCGAACTTAATAAGTCAGTAGACTCGCTATAGAAGCGCTAAAATATACAACAAAGACGGCAGAAAGAGGACACAGTCAAAGTGAAAACACCAGAAAAGATGGTCAGAAAGTTGCTTGAAGATGATCTGTAAAACATAATCTATGGAACGTTTTGACCAAAGAACCAACACAACATGTTATGCAGACCACAACGAAGTCTTTAAATATGCAGAACCCTAAACCCGTGAAGTTGGCACGTTGTGTAAATGGTAAATAAAAACAGAAAATACAATGATTTGCAAATCCTCTTCAACTTATATTCAATTGAATAGACTGCAAAGACAAAATATCTAATGTTTGAACTGAGAAACTGATTTTTTTGCAAATAATCATTAACTTAGAATTTAATGGCCGCAACACATTGCAAAAAAAGTTGGCACAGGAGCAGGGCATGAAATTGGCACCCCCCCACACACCAAATGCGGGTAACTTTTGTGATTGGCGGATGAAACTGTCAATCTACCTGCCACATTGGCGGGTAGCCCACAAGACAACACAACACTGAGCAAGTGTTGTGTGTTGTTGACCAATCAGGTAGCCTATGTGTGTTGTGTGTTCTAAGCAAGCCTCCGCGCCATTTTCTTGGATTTTAAAACCAAAATGTGGCGGCATATCGCTGGCGTGAAGAGGCCGGCGCCGGCTTTAAAGGGGAACATTATCACAATTTCAAGAGGGTTAAAAACAATAAAAATCAGTTCCCAGTGGCTTGTTGTATTTTTTTAAGTTTTTTTCAAAATTTTACCGGTCCCGGAATATCCCTAAAAAAGCTTTAAAGTGCTTGATTTACGGCATTTGCGATGCGACCATCCATTTCCCTGTGAGCTGATATTTGCAAAAATAAAGTTTACCAGTTCGAACATTAATTTCATTGTCTTTCCAGTCTGTTCAAAGGTCCTGCAGTCCTGGGTTCAAATCCAGGCTCGGGATCTTTCTGTGTGGAGTTTGCATGTTCTCCCCGTGAATGCGTGGGTTCCCTCCGGGTACTCCGGCTTCCTCCCACTTCCAAAGACATGCACCTGGGGATAGGTTGATTGGCGACACTAAATTGGCCCTAGTGTGTGAATGTGAGTGTGAATGTTGTCTGTCTATCTGTGTTGGCCCTGCAATGAGGTGGCGACTTGTCCAGGGTGTACCCCGCCTTCCGCCCGATTGTAGCTGAGATAGGCGCCAGCGCCCCCCGCGACCCCAAAAGGGAATAAGCGGTAGTAAATGTATGGATGGATGGACAGTCTGTTCAATTAACTATATGTTTAAAAGGATTTGAAAATCATTGTACTATGTTTTTATTTACTATTTACACAATGTGCCAACTTCCCTGGTTTTGTATATTTTGACACCTTTAAGTTATAGCTTTACAGAAAAAAAATATTTTTTATAGGGGTTAGCTTCTTTTCCCAGTTAGCACTATAGCGTCTGTCTGTCTGTCCTAATGTTACTCTTTAGCAGTGTTTCGCATACCTTAATTTATATGTGGCCGGCCATCCATCCATCCTTTTTGTCACGCTTGTTCCTTTCAGGGGATGGAGCCTATCCTAAGCTGCACACAGGCTGAAGGCAGGTACACCCTGGACAGTCGCCACGTCATCGCAGAACCAACACAAATAGTCAGTACTTCAGGGAAAATAAAATCAAAAATTAAGAGAAGACAAAAGAAAACCTATCGCATTTTCCGGACTACAAAGCCGCACCTATTAAATTAGTTATTTACACGGAAATATCTTATAAATGTTTATCTAAATAGCTAAATTGTTTCAAAACGGTGCCTGTAACACAGCAGTAAAACAGCTAATCAAACAAAACAGAAGTCACCATTCAAAATAATTTCAGACGTGCTATATTTTGCCGGAGAAACACAATATTGAGCCATATATTTTGAGCTGTTCCAGCCTATTAAAGTGTTGATAAACATTTTAAAAAATGCAGTGGATGCCATCCATCCATTTCCTACCGCTTGTTCCTTTCGGGGTCACGGGGGGTCGCTGGAGCCTCTCTCAGCTGCGTTTCGTTTCAGTTTAATTTGACCACAGTTCTCGTTAGAGATGTTTTAAGTTAAATAGAAACCCAACATTCCTCACAATGCGCACTATTACTTGTTTTGGTTGACATTCTTTTTACACCTCTATGAAAAAAAAAAATTACATCAGATAAATTTTGTATATAGTACAAGCCAAAAGTTTGGACACATATTCTCCTCATTCAATGTGTTTTCCTTATTTTCATGACCATTGTAGATTGTCCCTGAAGAAATCAAAACTATGAATGAAGACTTATGGAGTTAGGTACCTAAAAAAAAGGTGAAATAACTGAAAAGATGTTTTATATTTGTAGTTTCTTCAAAATAGCCATCCTTTGCTCCGATTACTGCTCTGCACACTCTTTGTCACACCGCGGTGAGTGAAGTCTTGTCTTGGTTTTTCTGTCTTGTGATTTACGTGTTTTATTTTAAAAAGCTATCCTTCTGTTTCAGATCACGGGCCCTTTCTCTTGTGTCACCAGTCTGACGTCATCCCTGACCCCTGATTGTTTCCACCTGTTTCCCATCATCCCCATATCCTACTTAAGCTCACGCCTCCTCTTGTCCTCTGCCAGATCGTCTCGTCTTATGTGCCTTTCTAGCGTCTATGCCCATGTCCATGATTATCTCCTTGTCTTGCCTTTCTTTTTTCCTGGTTTTGTTTATTGGATCAAGCGGTCTTATTGCTGTAATTTTGAGTTTACCTTTTTCCTCCTTCGAGCGCCCTTTGTTATCCTTGAGTTTTTGTGTTTTCCAAATTTCATGTTATTTGCCTCATTGATTGAGAGATTTTTGTTTATTCCTATTTAGTGTATACATATATATATATATATATATATATATATATATATATATATATATATATAGATCCTTTTTGTTTTTTCCTCCTGTTGGAGCGCTTTTGGTTATTTCTTACATGTATTGTACTTTTGTTAGTTTTTTCTTAGATTAGATATACCTCCTATTTTTTGGAGTGATTTTGATTTAAATTTTTCTCTGAATTATTTTCCACGCATTTTGATTATTCTTGCAAAATACCTTTTTGCTCTGGAGGTAAAAAGTCATTTCAAAATAAAAGCTTAATTTTTTTAACTTCCTCTCTGCATCTGGGTCCTCTCCTTATTCCGAGTCGTAACACTCTTGGCATTCTCTCGATGAGCTTCAAGAAGCATTTAAGTCTCACCTTAAAACTCATCTGTATACTCTGGCCTTTAAATAGACCTCCTTTTTAGACCAGTTGATCTGCCGCATCTTTTCTTTCTCCTATGTCCCCCCCTCCCTTGTGGAGGGGGTCCGGTCCGATGACCATGGATGAAGTACTTGCTGTCCAGAGTCGAGACCCAGGATGGACCGCTCGTCGGGACCCAGGATGGACCGCTCGCCTGTATCGGTTGGGGACATCTCTACGCTGCTGATCCGCCTCCGCTTGAGATGGTCTCCTGTGGACGGGACTCTCGCTGCTGTCTTGGATCCGCTTGAACTGAACTCTCGCGGCTGTGTTGGAGCCACCCGCTCGACATCCATTGCTTTCGGTCCCCTAGAGGGGGGGGGGGGGGTTGCCCACATCTGAGGTCCTCTCCAAGGTTTCTCATAGTCAGCATTGTCATTGGGGCTATATAAATAAACATTGATTGATTGATTGAAACCTGTGAATTGAAAACCATTTCAGGTGACGACGTCTTGAAGATCATCGAGAGAATGCCAAGAGTGTGCAAAAAAGTAACCAGAGCAAAGGAGTGGCTATTTCAAAGCTTTGATGCCTTAAGTGACAATCTACAACATGGGTGTCAAACTCTGGCCCCAGGGGCAAAATTGGCCCGCCGTTTAATTTCATTTGGCCCTTGAGGCAATATCAAATTAACATTAGAGCTGGCCCGCCGGTAACACCACATTCACCGCTAATACTCATACTTGCCAACCCTCCCAATTTTCCCGGTAGACTCCCGAAGTTTAGTGGCCTTCCCCAAAATCTCCCTGGGCAACCATTCTCCCGATTTCCACCCGGACAACAATATTGGGAGCGTGCGTTAAAGGCACTGTCCTCTACAACATGTCGTCACGTCCTCATTTCCTCCATATAAGCAAGGTGCTGGCCAAGTCACATAATATATGCGGCTTTCACACACACATACTTGGTCAACAGCCATACAGGTTACACAGAGGGTGGCCGTATATACAACTTCAACATTGTTAACATTTATGCGCCACACTGTGAACCCACACCAAACAAGAATGACAAAACACATTTCGGGAGAACACCCGCACCGTAACACAACATAAACAAATACACAGAATCCCTTGCAGCACTAACTCTTCCGGAACGCTACTACATACACCCCCCGCTACCACCAAACCCCGCCCACCTCATTTTTATTTTATTTTTGAATTTATTAGCCTGTGGAAAAAGTTAATGTTGATATTTACCTCAGAAGGCTGCAAATTGAAAATAGTCATTATTTTTCTTAATTATATTTTATTTAATATACCACTGATGTTTTTTCGTTTGTTTTTTGAAAGTTGATTTTGCACTATTACGTTTTTGGGGATAGGTTGATTGGCAACACTAAATTGGCGCTAGTGTGTGAATGTGAGTGTGAATGTTGTCTGTCTATCTGTGTTGGCCCTGTGATGAGGTGGCGACTTGTCCAGGGTGTACCCTGCCTTCCGCCCGAATGTAGCTGAGATAGGCGCCAGCGCCCCCCGCGACCCCGAAAGGGAATAAGTGGTAGAAAATGGATGGATGGAAGCTCTGCCTGTTCCATGGGAGGAAGCCCGAGTACCCGGAGGGAACCCACGCAGTCACGGAGAGAACATGCAAACTCCACACAGAAAGATCCCGAGCCCGGGATTGAGCCAGGATTACTCAGGACCTTCGTATTGTGAGGCAGATGCACTAACCCCTGGTTCACCGTGCTGCCCTATTTAAGCCTTGCTTGTTCAAGATTCATTGCAAAACTTGTTTGGGTCCCTATTAAAAGGTTAATTTGTTCAACCTTGGTATAGCAAAGTATTTTTACTGCAACTACATTAATGTAAAGCATGCATTATTAGGCAAAGAAATGATTATGGCAACACGTAAGTGACAAACTTTTAAAAACCTGCATCAGGTGCAACAGACCCAGACGCGGCTAAATCACGTTAAAATGTCACCTGTCAAAGTCCGCTTCCGGAAAACATGACAGGCATTATCGGTATGTTTATCTCTCTGTAAAGCTGGCTCGCTTTGACATTTGGGTTTATTTTTACAATTATGTAAGGATGTAATTATGGTGTATCTTGTAACAGTGTGAATTGTGAATTATCCATCTATCTTGATGGAGATTATTTTTGATGTTGAGTTGGAAATCATTCACTCTGCTATGAATAAAATATGGATACAGCCACACGCTTCTATATCGCTTGTCCGCCACACTGCAGCCCTTTCACTTTCTCCACTCTGATAATGGCCCCAGGCTATTATTGATGCTAGCAGCGTGCCCATCTCCCAAGAGGGTCCTTCCATTTGTTCCAGCATACGACACACCTCAGCTCCTGCGACCTATCGCTCTCCCACGGCAGCAGCACACCAGAATTAAGAAAGTGAGATCCCAAAACAATACATTCCTACAGAAGATATGGATTCCATTTAAATGCTGGTCACCGCACTCCTATTCATAAACAAATAATGATATTGTGGCGTATGTGTTGTGACTCCACAAAGCAGTTCTTTGCCAGAGAATAAGATGCAGCAGAAGAGTTCTGTGGTGCCCATTCTGCGACGTCGACGTTATATTTAGCAAGGAGAAGTATGCATTTAACCTTCGTCTTGTGTTAGGGTCGGCACCGACCCGTTTTAGTTTTTAAATGCATAAAAAACACCACATACATTTATTTTTTTGCATCAAAGCTTTTTGACTATGTCAGGAACCTCTTTGTCAACAAAATAAAACATTTGAATTTTTTTCACTAAATTATAAAATGCTCTGGTCGAAATTATGCCCTTGGTGTTGTTAGGGTCGGTTTCGACCCAGTTATAAAAATAAGATGATAAAGCAATGATAAGCGCCAAAACTGAACACACTGACAGCCAGCTCCCCTCCCAATCATGTGAGCTTTAGTGGATTCTCATTTGACCTTGTTATCCTGTACAAAAACAAACAAAAGACGGACACTAAAAGTGTCACTTTTTGCCACTCTGATTTTGTTTTTTTTATTAGTTTTGGAACTAGTAATCTATTTCTCTTGGTTTCATTTGCTTGATTGGTTGTTGTTTGTTTGATGTTGGATTTCTGTTGCCGAAAAAAATACTTTTTAGCCTTTTTCTTGAAGTAAATATATATGGGTCAAAATTGACCCGTAACACCATAGATGTTACTATAGTTAAAATTCTTAAAATGAAAAACTAAATAAAACACATTTATTTAAGAGATGTGTTCTAATACCCCTTAGTAATAGTTAGGTAACACAACAACCTTTTTTTTTTATTTATATGATTCTCTTGAGGTTCGTTTTACCATTTTTAAAAATTGAAATCGAGGGGTATACTGACAAAATAAGGCCCAATAGCCCAAACCAAAAATATTAAAACCAATATTTTCAAGGATAAGGAAGCCTAACAAGGTAACCAAGAGATGAGAAACAAATTGGATGATAGATAATTGTTTTTAGTGTATTTTACAGCTGATTTAAGACATGGGTCAAAACCGACCCGTTAACATAAGAGATGGTAACAGAAAGCTAACACAAGAGGAAGGTTAAAGTGAAAGAGAGGAGCGTGTCTTTGCGCTGTGCAGTTATCTGGTAATCAAATATAAGTGTTCACTTTACAAACATACATATACACATATTGTACATATACACTCACTATATAAACACTCAGATACACATACTGTATATATACAAGTACATATGCATAGTACATACGTTAATGCATATAATTACGTTTCATCAAACATATATTAACGTTGTTGCCCTAGGCAGGCTTCGTACACCTTTTCCATGGCCAAATTCAAGCACTTTTTAAGGACTTTCAAGATAAATTTTCCAGTTTTTCCAGTACACTTCAAAAGGCGAAAACCAGTCTGAATCAATCCATACGTTAATGGATATAATTATGTTTCATCAAACATATATTAACGTTGTTGCCCTAGGCAGGCTTCGTACACCTTTTCCATGGCCAAATTCAAGCACTTTTTAAGGACTTTCAAGATAAATTTTCCAGTTTTTCCAGTACACTTCAAAAGGCGAAAACCAGTCTGAATCAATCCATACGTTAATGCATATAATTACGTTTCATCAAACATATATTAACGTTGTTGCCCTAGGCAGGCTTTGTACACCTTTTCCATGGCCAAATTCAAGCACTTTTTAAGGACTTTCAAGATAAATTTTCCAGTTTTTCCAGTACACTTCAAAAGGCGAAAACCAATCTGAATCAATCCATACGTTAATGCATATAATTACGTTTCATCAAACATATATTAACGTTGTTGCCCTAGGCAGGCTTCGTACACCTTTTCCATGGCCAAATTCAAGCACTTTTTAAGGACTTTCAAGATAAATTTTCCAGTTTTTCCAGTACACTTCAAAAGGCGAAAACCAGTCTGAATCAATCCATACGTTAATGCATATAATTACGTTTCATCAAACATATATTAACGTTGTTGCCCTAGGCAGGCTTCGTACACCTTTTCCATGGCCAAATTCAAGCACTTTTTAAGGACTTTCAAGATAAATTTTCCAGTTTTTCCAGTACACTTCAAAAGGCGAAAACCAGTCTGAATCAATCCATACGTTAATGCATATAATTACGTTTCATCAAACATATATTAACGTTGTTGCCCTAGGCAGGCTTTGTACACCTTTTCCATGGCCAAATTCAAGCACTTTTTAAGGACTTTCAAGATAAATTTTCCATTTTTTCCAGTACACTTCAAAAGGCGAAAACCAGTCTGAATCAATCCATACGTTAATGCATATAATTACGTTTCGTCAAACATATATTAACGTTGTTGCCCTAGGCAGGCTTTGTACACCTTTTCCATGGCCAAATTCAAGCACTTTTTAAGGACTTTCAAGATAAATTTTCCAGTTTTTCCAGTACACTTCAAAAGGCGAAAACCAGTCTGAATCAATCCATACGTTAATATATGTTTTATGAAACGTAATTATATGCATTAACGTATGGATTGATTCAGACTGGTTTTCGCCTTTTGAAGTGTACTGGAAAAACTGGAAAATATATCTTGAAAGTCCTTAAAAAGTGCTTGAATTTGGCCATGGAAAAGGTGTACGAAGCCTGCCTAGGGCAACAACGTTAATATATGTTTGATGAAACGTAATTATATGCATTAACGTTGTTGCCCTAGGCAGGCTTCGTACACCTTTTCCATGGCCAAATTCAAGCAGTTTTTAAGGACTTTCAAGATAAATTTTCCAGTTTTTCCAGTACACTTCAAAAGGCGAAAACCAGTCTGAATCAATCCTGAGGTAGCATCTCGAACTGTTACCGGGAGGGCATTCCAGAGTACTGGAGCCCGAACGGAAAACGCTCTATAGCCCGCAGACTTTTTTTGGGCTCTAGGAATCACTAATAAGCCGGAGTCTTTTGAACGCAGATTTCTTGCCGGGACATACGGTACAATACAATCGGCAAGATAGGCTGGAGCTAGGCCGTGTAGTATTTTATACGTAAGTAGTAAAAACTTCAGTTATTAGAGAGTTCCGGTCGGACGTTATTTCACGGGACACATTTCCGGCGTTGTTATTCCTCTAGTAAGCCACGGATGAGGAGATGTTGCCGTTACTGTTTGAAGTAAATTCTGAATGTCATTAAAACAGTTAGATCCATCTTTTGACACTACTTCCACTCCCGTCCTTGCACGCTACACCGCTACAACAAAGATGACGGTGAGAAAACGCTGTCGAAGCTGAGCCACATAAATAAGACCGCCCACAAAACGGCGCATTATGATGAGAAAGTCAGAAAGCAGCTTGAAGATGATCTGTAACACATCATCTATGCAACATCTCGACCAAAGAACCACCCTCACATGTTATGTAAAAAGGGTTTTTTAACTTTTTTCGAGCCAAGGCACATTTTTTTCATTGGAAAAACACAGAAGTACACCACTAGCGGAAAACTGAAAAAAATTATACCCGATATTGACAGTAAAAAGTAGTTCTCGAAATTGTTGGATATAAATTCAAACCATAACCAACCTTGCATCACCATAGCTCGTCTCCAAGTACAGTAGGTGTACTGTCACAACCTGTCACATCACTCCCTGACTTATTTTGAGTTTTTGGGCGTTTTCCTGTATGTAGTGTTTCCTACTTTGTTGTTGATTGTCATGTCATGTACTGATGTACTTTGTGGACGCTGTCTGCTGCTCCACACGCTGTAAGTCTTTGCTGTCGTCCAGCATTCTGTTTTTGTTTACTTTGCAGCCGGTTAAATTTTGTTTTTGCTTTGCGTAGCCATCGCTAAGCTTCAATGCCTTTTCTTAGCGGCACTCGCCTTTTGTTTATTTTTGGTTTAAGCAATAGATATCTTTTTACCTGAACGCTGTCCCCCGCTGTCGTCTGCAAATTGTGATCACGACAAACAATGTTCCCGACATCCACAAAGCAATTAGCTACCGGCTGCCACCTACTAATATGGAAGAGTAGTACACGGTTACTCTGCCGCGCTCTAGACAGCACAGACACTCAACAAAGGCACATAATTTGTGGATTATAATGTGCAAAAAATATTTGTAACACAATTAGGCAAAATGACAATCTCCCACGGCACACCAGACAATATCTCACGGTACACTAGTGTGTCGCGGCACAGTAGTTGAAAAACAGTGATCTATACCACAAAGAAGTGTTTAATTTTTATTTATTTAAAAAAAAATCATAATATGATCCCTTTAAAGCGCCTTTAAATCCGGTGCACCTTTTGTATGAAAAAAGACCTGAATTGACCCGCTCAACAGCAGTGCGCCTTTAAATCCGGTGCGCCCTATGGTCCAGAAAATCCAGTAGTCTTTTTGCAAGGCAAAATTGTCATTTTTTTACACTAGTCCAGTCAAGTCAGTGCTGTCACTGGTTGGATTTGACAGTGAAGTAGGGCTGGGCGATATATCGATATAAACGATATATCATGGGTTTGTCTCTGTGTGATATGAAAATTACTACATCGTAATATTCGAGTATACGTTCTAACGCAGTTGCTTTTAGCTGCGGGCATTACACTACAGGCGTTTCTCACTCCTTCTCACAGAGATGTAAAACAAGCCCCCCTTCTTACATACGTCACATACTGTCGCGCGTGTAGCGTCATACGCTCTTGCCGAGCAAAGAGGTAGCAGCATGGCTAAGGTTAGCTGAGACAGGTGGCGCAAGCAGAGCGAGTTGAGTGACATTACAAAAGAGAGAAGGTGTGAAACTGATAACAAATGGACGAAGAACAATTAACGCCCCAAAACAGCAGGGGGTCCATAATCTGGCGGTGGTTTGGCTTCAAGCGTGAAGATATTCAGCAAACAACAGCAATATGCAAAGTATGCAGCACTCAACGCCCAAAAAACGGAAATGCTGATTATCGGTCCTGCTAGACACCGACCTCTATTTAATAATACAACCTTAACATTTGACAACCAAACAATTAAACAAGGCGACTCGGTAAAGAATCTGGGTATTATTTTCGACCCAACTCTCTCCTTTGAGCCACACAGTAAAAGCGTTACTAAAACGGCCTTCTTTTATCTCCGTAATATCGCTAAAATTCGCTCCATTCTGTCCACTAAAGACACTGAGATCATTAGCCATGCGTTTGTTACGTCTCGCCTCGATTACTGTAACGTATTATTTTCGGGTCTCCCCATGTCTAGCATTAAAAGATTACAGTTGGTACAAAATGCGGCTGCTAGACTTTTGACAAGAACAAGAAAGTTTGATCACATTACGCCTGTACTGGCTCACCTGCACTGGCTTCCTGTGCACTTAAGATGTGACTTTAAGGTTTTACTACTTACGTATAAAATACTACACGGTCTAGCGCCATCCTATCTTGCCGATTGTATTGTACCATATGTCCCGGCGAGGACTCCGGCTTATTAGTGATTCCCAAAGCACAAAAAAAGTCTGTGGGCTATAGAGCGTTTTCATTTCGAGCTCCAGTACTCTGGAATGCCCTCCCGGTAACAGTTCGAGATGCCACCTCAGTAGAAGCATTTAAGTCTCACCTTAAAACTCATTTGTATACTCTAGCCTTTAAATAGACTCCCTTTTTTTAGTTGATCTGCCGTTTCTTTTCTTTTTCTACTATGTCCCACTCTCCCTGTGGAGGGGGTCCAGTCAGATCCGGTGGCCATGTACTGCTTGCCTGTGTATCGGCTGGGGACATCTCTGCGCTGCTGATCCGCCTCCGCTTGGGATGGTTTCCTGCTGGCTCCGCTGTGAACGGGACTCTCGCTGCTGTGTTGGATCCGCTTTGGTCTGGACTCTCGCGGCTGTGTTGGATCCATTATGGATTGAACTTTCACAGTATCATGTTAGACCCGCTCAACAATCATTGCTTTCCTCCTCTCCAAGGTTCTCATAGTCATCATTGTCACCGACGTCCCACTGGGTGTGAGTTTTCCTTGCCCTTATGTGGGCCTACCGAGGATTTCGTAGTGGTTTGTGCAGCCCTTTGAGACACTAATGATTTAGGGCTAAATAAGTAAACATTGATTGATTGAAGTGTTACTACAAAAGGTAGCAGCACTACAAATGTGTTCTTTTATTTAAAAAGTCACCCGCGATAGAATGAAGAGTATTTAATAAATACAGTTTTGGTCAATTGACTTAGTTGTGATCTCCCTCTCTGCATGAAAGTTTAAAAGTAGCATATATTAATGCGGTATGAAGACGAATGTTTTACTGTAGACACATAGAATCATCATACTGCTGTGATTATATGCATCAAGTTGTCATTGAAGGCTAATGAAAAATATCGAGATATATCGTATATCGCGATATGGCGTAAAGATATTGCGAAATTAATAAAAGCCAATATCGGCCAGCCCTACAGTGAAGCATGTTGCTGTTCAACAGCAGTTATGCATTTTGTGGAAATCCATGATTACTATAAAGTGCTTAACTCAATTTTTTTACTCTCGTGACTGTGACGTTTGGCTGGCATCGTGGTGCGTATTTGCGTTCTCGTGGTGCAGCGGAGATGGAACACAGCGTTAAGGTAGGAATGATGATTTATTCCTAACTACAAAAACAAACTAATAACAGAAATACTGGCACATAGGTACCACAGACAAAACAAACAGAACTGGCGTGTTAGCTAGAAGGAACAGAAAGCGCTAGTATGTAAACTAGGGACAAGTAAACAGACAAAATAGCATGGAAGCTAATGAGTGAAACAAGATAGTTACCACAATGCGGGAAGAGCGATGTCACTTGTTGCGTGCAGCAAACTATAGTCCGAGACCGAATGTAAAACAAGGGCGGTCTTAAATAAGGAGATAACTAATCAAGTCAGGTGCGTGACGACAAACCAGAATCAGGTGACACTGAATGAGTTACCCTGACAACAGAAAACCAAACAGGAAGTGCCAACGGGAACCAAAGATGTTGAATGCAACACAGGATGACTAAGATGTGACTTTAAGGTTTTACTACTTACGTATAAAATACTACACGGTCTAGCTCCAGCCTATCTTGCCGATTGTATTGTACCATATGTCCCGGCAAGAAATCTGCGTTCAAAAGACTCCGGCTTATTAGTGATTCCTAGAGCCCAAAAAAAGTCTGCGGGCTATAAAGCGTTTTCCGTTCTGGCTCCAGTACTCTGGAATGCCCTCCCGGTAACAGTTCGAGATGCTACCTCAGTAGAAGCATTTAAGTCTCACCTTAAAACTCATCTGTATACTCTAGCCTTTAAATAGACCTCCTTTTTAGACCAGTTGATCTGCCGCTTCTTTTATTTCTCCTATGTCCCCCCCTCCCTTGTGGAGGGGGTCCGGTCCGATGACCATGGATGAAGTACTGGCTGTCCAAAGTCGAGACCCAGGATGGACTGCTCGTCGGGACCCAGGATGGACCGCTTGCCTGTATCGATTGGGGACATCTCTATGCTGCTGATCCGCCTCCGCTTGAGATGTTCTCCTGTGGACGGGACTCTCGCTGCTGTCTTGGATCCGCTTGAACTGAACTCTCGCGGCTGTGTTGGAGCCACTATGGATTGAACTTTCACAGCATCATGTTAGACCCGCTCGACATCCATTGCTTTCGGTCCCCTAAAGGGGGGTGGGAGGGGGGGGTTGCCCACATCTGAGGTCCTCTCCAAGGTTTCTCATAGTCAGCATTGTCACTGGCGTCCCACTGGATGTGAATTCTCCCTGCCCACTGGGTGTGAGTTTTCCTTGCCCTTTTGTGGGTTCTTCCGAGGATGTTGTAGTCGTAATGATTTGTGCAGTCCTTTGAGACATTTGTGATTTGGGGCTATATAAATAAACATTGATTGATTGATTGATTGATTGATTGATAATAAAACAGAAACGAAACCAGAATATGACATGGTCCAAGATGTGGACCATGACAGTGACGAGTCAAAATGTGACCTAAAACATTGGCTGTACACACATGAAAGACTTCATAATGGCCGTACCTTACGTCCTATGACAAACTTCAATGAATATCACTAACATTGTAAAATATTTTACAAGCTTGTGTGTTTTTGCAGCAGAACAAAGCTGTGCTAATTATTCAGCCAAATGAGTGAGCACATCCCCAAAGACAAAACCAAGGTGCTAACATTGTGAATTATTGATCATATTTCCCTCTTTATTACCTCTGAGTGGCACTTCAAAGGCTTGTCTCTCTTAATTACAGCACCTTTATTCCTAATATGGCCACTTAGCAATAGCATTTACCAGAATACATGGATGAAAACCTTGCATTTTTAACACATCCTGTCATTTGATCAACGAATACAATCACTACACGGAAAAAGCCTGCAGAAATGCAGTTAAGACAATCTACTCTGGCACTCTGCAATGTCCTCTAAACATGTTACACACGTGTGACGGTAGGTCACTGAAATGATGACACCAGCAAATATTGGGAATCCATTAGCAATATTTTCTTATGAGCTGAGGTAGCCAATTTCAAGATACAAGGTTTGTCTTTCTGGCCAAGACCTGAGAAGCACACAGGCTTGTTCTTTGGAAAAACTTAAATCCACTTAATTTTATTTTATTTATGATGTACTGATGTCACAATTGGTCAAAACGGCACAGTTGGGAAAAATTCCAAATGGCTCATTTGAAGCAAGTATGAAGGAAGGCAAGCTTATTTTATATCAATCAATCAATCAATGTTTATTTATATAGCCCCAAATCACAAATGTCTCAAAGGACTGCACAAATCATTACGACTACAACATCCTCGGAAGAACCCACAAAAGGGCAAGGAAAACTCACACCCAGTGGGCAGGGAGAATTCACATCCAGTGGGACGCCAATGACAATGCTGACTATGAGAAACCTTGGAGAGGACCTCAGATGTCGGCAACCCCCCCCCCTCTAGGGGACCGAAAGCAATGGATGTCGAGCGGGTCTAACATGATACTGTGAAAGTTCAATCCATAGTGGCTCCAACACAGCCGCGAGAGTTCAGTTCAAGCGGATCCAAGACAGCAGCGAGAGTCCCGTCCACAGGAGACCATCTCAAGCGGAGGCGGATCAGCCCCCAACAGATACAGGCGAGCGGTCCATCCTGGGTCCCGACGAGCGGTCCATCCTGGGTCTCGACTCTGGACAGCTAGTACTTCATCCATGGTCATCGGACCGGACCCCCTCCACAAGGGAGGGGGGGACATAGGAGAAAGAAAAGAAGCGGCAGATCAACTGGTCTAAAAAGGAGGTATATTTAAAGGCTAGAGTATACAGATGAGTTTTAAGGTGAGACTTAAATGCTTCTACTGAGGTAGCATATCGAACTGTTCCCGGGAGGGCATTCCAGAGTACTGGAGCCCGAACGGAAAACGCTCTATAGCCCGCAGACTTTTTTTGGGCACTAGGAATCACTAATAAGCCGGAGTCTTTTGAACGCAGATTTCTTGCCGGGACATATGGTACAATACAATCGGCAAGATAGTCTGGAGCTAGACCGTGTAGTATTTTATACGTAAGTAGTAAAACCTTAAAGTCACATCTTAAGTGCACAGGAAGCCAGTGCAGGTGAGCCAGTACAGGCGTAATATGATCAAACTTTCTTGTTCTTGTCAAAAGTCTAGCAGCCGCATTTTGTACCATAAATATGTCCACAATGCCTCCACATTTTTCGGGACTTATGCAGATCCCAAATACTCACCAATAAGTAAAAAAAGAAAACTTTGTTTTTTTCATAATAGGGTTTCCTTAAAAGATCTGTCCAGGCATTTAATAGTGTTATGTTCAGAAATAAGGCACCATAAACGTTTTTTGTTTAGCTACACCAGAATGTTTCAAAAAGTGGGGGGTGCCAGTCAGTGGTGCTGTATAAGGCCAAAAAGTTTGGGTAAATCTGATGGGCCCCTGACTGTAAAGGGCCCCAAAATAGGCTTGTGGTGCCCAGAAGGTTTTTTTTTAATAGGGACCACAATTACTGGCGGCACCAGATAGGTGTCTGGTGGTTGGATTTTGGGGGGGGCATGAGAGGGAGGCATTTTAGGATTAAAGTATCTGGATAAAAATGCACATCCCAATGAATTGTTTGCTTTTTATGTGTTTTGAGAATTGTGCAGAATGAGAAGTTTTTTTTAAATGTTACAAATTAAGTTAAAAAACTTGGAAATTATTTGAAGCTTTGTAGTTGTCCAGGAGTTTTCTCAGATAATTGTATTGATCAATTTTGATAATCCGGTTATTGTATGCCGTATGCCTATATTTATGTATTGATTTTATCGATATATTCAAGGTTTTGGTTTTTTTGTTGCTCCGTCCGCCATACTTTTTTGCTCCCTTACTTCCTTAGCGGCACACCTAGTAAAACATGGCTAATAGTAACATACAATCTCCAGACATTTGTTCCAAAGAAAAGAAAAGTGTTGTCAGTACTTTGGTTTTGTGGCAACAGGCGTCAAACAAATATCACCACATGGGCTCAGGAACACTTCAGAAAACCACTGTCAGTAACTACAGATCGTCACTGCATGTTAAAACTTTGCTATGCAAAGCGAAAGCCAGTAAGCCAGCCAAAGTAACACCGCCGGCTTCGCTGGGCCCGAGCTCATCTAAGATGGACTGATGCAAAGTGTAAAAGTGTTCTGTGGTCTGACGAGTCCACATTTCAAATTGTTTTTGGAAACTTTAGTGTCTTTCGGACCAAAGAGAAAAAGAACCATCCGGACTGTTATAGGCGCAAAGTTAAAAAATCAGCATCTGTGATGGTATGGGTGTATTAGTGCCCAAGACATGGGTAACTTACACATCTGTGAAGGTTTGGCATGTTGCCATCCAAGGACCGTCTTTTTCATGGACACCCCTGCTTATTTCAGCAAGACAATGCCAAGCCACATTGTGCACGTGTTACAACAATGTGGCTTCGTAGTAAAAGAGAACATGTACTAGACTGGCCTGCCTGTAGTCCAGACCTGTCTCCCATTGAAAATGTGTGGTGCATTATGAAGCGTCAAATATGACAACATATTGTTTACAAACATAAAAGGCCTACTGAAATGAGACTTTCTTATATGAACGGGGATAGCAGGTCCATTCTGTGTCATACTTGATCATTTCGCGATATTGCCATATTTTTGCTGAAAGGATTTAGTAGAGAACATCGACAATAAAGTTCGCAACTTTTGGTCCCTAACAGAAAATCCCTGCCTTTACCGCAAGTCACAGACGATGACGTCACCCGTTGAGGGCTCCTCACATATTCACATTGTTTTTAATTAGAGCCTCCAACAAAAAGAGCTATTCGGACCGAGAAAACAACAATTTCCCCATTAATTTGAGCGAGGATGAAAGATTCCTGTTTGAGGATATTGATAGCGATGGACTAGAAAAAAAAAAAAAGCGATTGCATTGGGACGGGGCAACTGCAATGGGACGGATTCAGATGTTTTTAGACACATTTACTAGGATAATTCTGGGAAATCCCTTACCTTTCTATTGTGTTGCTAGTGTTTTAGTGAGTTTAATATTACCTGATAGTTGGAAGGGTGTCTCCACGGGTGTCTTGAGGCCAGTGTCTGAGGGAAATCGACGGCAGCTGCATGGACGGCACAAGCTCAGCTGATCTCCGGTAAGTGACGACTTTTTACCACAATTTTCCCACCGAAACCTGCTGGTTGACATTCCGTCGTGTTTCATGTTCACTTGACCGCGCTCTGATCCTTAGTTAATTTTCACTTACAGGAATTTTAAACAAGGAATCACCGTGTGTTTGTGTGGCTAAAGGCTAAAGCTTCCCATCTCCATCTTTCTACTTTGACTTTTCCATTATTAATTGAACAAATTGCGAAAGATTCAGCAACACAGTTCTCCAAAATACTGTGTAATCATGCCGTTAAAGCAGACGACTTTTAGCTGTGTGTGTGTGCAGCGCTCATACTTCCTAAAAAACCGTGACGTCTTGCGTGCACGTCATCATTACACAACGTTTTCAAGACGAAACTACCAGGAAATTTAAAATTGCAATTTAGTAAATTAAAAAGGCCGTATTGGCATGTGTTGCAATGTTAATATTTCATCATTGATATATAAACTATCAGACTGCGTGGTCGGTAGTAGTGGCTTTCAGTAGGCCTTTAACTGATGCAGTGTTAACTCATTGCTGGCTGTATGCGTTCTGTGATGCCACATACGTATGGGAGGATGACCATGCCCAGGTTGTCAGGCCTAGAAACTTTCTTCCTCCTTTTTGTTCCTCTGGACCTCTCGTTTGCCTTTGTTTATGGCCCAGTTTGGGTAGTTGCAGGCTTTGAGCGCCTGTCTTATGTGGTTCTCCGCCTTTTCTCTGTCATGGTTGTCTGTGATCACCTTGGTGCGATCATATAGTGTGTGGACTACTGATCGTTTGTGTGCCGTGGGGTGATCTGATGTCCAAAGTATTGATGCTTTTGTGTGGGTTTTCTGTATATTGTTATCTTGATGCTTCCATCCTCAATGTGGTTGATTTTCATGTCCAGGAAAGCGATGGATCCGTGCTCTTCCTTTTCATGAGTGAACTTTATGTTTCCCGTCTCGTCTATAGAGTTTAAATAAATAAATAAATGGGTTTTCGTCCTGGTCGTGGAACTGTGGACCAGCTCTATACTCTCGGCAGGGTTCTTGAGGGTGCATGGGAGTTTGCCCAACCAGTCTAGATGTGCTTTGTGGACTTGGAGAAGGCATTCGACCGTGTCCCTCGGGAAGTCCTCTGGGGAGTGCTCAGAGAGTATGGGGTATCGGACTGTCTTATTGTGGCAGTCCGATCCCTGTACGATCAGTGTCAGAGCTTGGTCCGCATTGCTGGCAGTAAGTCGGACACGTTTCAAGTGAGGGTTGGACTCCGCCAAGGCTGCCTTTTGTCACCGATTCTGTTCATAACTTTTATGGACAGAATTTCTAGGCGCAGTCAAGGCATTGAGGGGTTCCGGTTTGGTGGCCGCGGGATTAGGTCTCTGCTTTTTGCAGATGATGTGGTCCTGTTGGCTTCATCTGGCCGGGATCTTCAGCTCTCACTGGATCGGTTCGCAGCCGAGTGTGAAGCGGCCGGAATGAGAATCAGCACCTCCAAATCCAAGAGTCCATGGTTCTCTCCCAGAAAAGGGTGGAGTGCCATCTCCGGGTTGGGGAGGAGACCCTGCCCCAAGTGGAGGAGTTCAAGTACCTAGGAGTCTTGTTCACGAGTGGGGGAAGAGTGGATCGTGAAATCGACAGGCGGATCGGTGCGGCGTCTTCAGTAATGCGGACGTTGTACCGATCCGTTGTGGTGAAGAAGGAGCTGAGCCGGAAGGCAAAGCTCTCAATTTACCGGTCGATCTACGTTCCCATCCTCACCTATGGTCATGAGCTTTGGGTCATGACCGATTAGATTAGATCACGGGTACAAGCGTCCGAAATGAGTTTCCTCCGTCGTGTGGCGGGGCTCTCCCTTAGAGATAGGGTGAGAAGCTCTGCCATCCGGGAGGAGCTCAAAGTAAAGCCGCTGCTCCTCCACATCGAGAGGAGCCAGATGAGGTGGTTCGGGCATCTGGTCAGGATGCCACCCGAACGCCTCCCGAGGGAGGTGTTTAGGGCACGTCCAACCGGTAGGAGGCCACGGGGAAGACCCAGGACACGTTGGGAAGACTATGTCTCCCGGCTGGCCTGGGACCGCCTCAGGATCCCCCGGGAAGAGCTAGACGAAGTGGCTGGGGAGAGGGAAGTCTGGGCTTCCCTGCTTGGGCTGCTGCCCCCGCGACCCGAACTCGGATAAGCGGAAGAAGATGGATGGATGGATGGATAAATGGGTTGTACTTGTATAGCGCTTTTCTACCTTAAAGGTACTCAAAGCGCTTTGACACTACTTCCACATTTACCCATTCACACACACATTCACACACTGATGGAGGGAGCTGCCATGCAAGGCGCCAACCAGCACCCATCAGGAGCAAGGGTGAAGTGTCTTGCTCAGGACACAACAAGTGGTCTGTGAGTGTTTGTGTGTGTCCGGTCTTAATATTCTCCAGGATGTTGTCCATATAGCGCCGCCAGAGGGTCAATCTACATCAGGGGTCGGGAACCTTTTTGGCTGAGAGAGCCATGAAAGCCAAATATTTTAAAATGTATTTCCTTGAGAGCCATATGATATTTGTTTTAAACACTGTATACAACTAAATACAGGTAAGACCAACATTTTTAGAGTATAATAAGTCTCTGATTCTTTTTAATACCATTGTTATTCTGAAGCTAACCAATAATAAATAAAATACTTCTTACTATTAATGCGACTTCTTGAACAGGTGCGCTAAAATAAACGGGTGGATAGGTTAAATGCATGAGAATGTTTTATATTTTGAATGTTATTTTTAAAACTGTGATTACCAACTTATCGTGTTAAGTAATGTCAGGTAAGATTTATCTAAGAGCCAGATGCAGTCATCAAAAGAGCCCCAGGTTCCCTACCCCTGGTCTATATCCTTCCGGAACAGTGGCTATGGGTTTGGCCTCCAAGTCTTCCATGAAGAAACCACTCCTGATGGCTGAGAGGGGTCCGCCATGGCAAAACCCTCCTTCTGTCTGTACATGGTCCCTCTGAACAGGAAATATGTAGACTTGGCTACGAATGATAACAACTGGACTGTGTTTTCAACTGTTAGGTTTGTTCGTTTCCGGAGTGTTGAGTCGGCTTGCAGACGGTTCTGTACTATGTTTATTGTGGCGTCCTCTGGTGTTTTTGTGAATAGGAAGACTACGTCGTGGGATATGAGTATCTCGTCTGATTCCGCTTTTACAGTGCTTAATTCTTGTGCCAGCTGCTTTGAGTTTTTGCAGTGTTGCTTTGTCTGGCTTAAGAAAGGTTTTATTATCTCGATTAGGGCTTTCGAAAGGTTTTATGTGACTGAGCCTACTGTCAAAATTTGGGTGGAGTGGAACCTTACCTTACTAGCCTATATAAATCAACCATTTATAAATACACATCCGTAGGCTAAATGAACCTCTTCGACACAAATTTCATATTTTCATCACAGGAGGATGTTCAATTGTTTACAACAGTGTTTTTCAACCACTGTGCCGTGGCACACTAGTGTGCCGTGAGATACAGTCTGGTGTGCAGTGGGAGATTATCTAATTTCACCAATTTGGGTTAAAAATATTTTTTGCAAACCAGTAATTATAGTCTGCAAATCATGTCTTGTTGTTGAGTGTTGGTGCTGTCTAAAGCTTGGCAGAGTAACCGTGTAATACTCTTCCATATCAGTAAGTGGCAGCCGGTAGCTAATGTCAGAAACAGCGGTAGGCAGAGTGCAGGTAAAAAGGTATGTAATGCTTAAACCAAAAATAAACAAAAGGTGAGTGCCCCTAAGAAAAGGCATTGAAGCTTAGGGAAGGCTATGCAGAACGAAACTAAACCTAAACCGGCTGCAACGTAAACAAAAACAGAATGCTGGAAGACCGCAAAGACTTACTGTGGAGCAAAGACGGCGTCCACAAAGTACATCCAAACGTGACATGACAATCAACAATGTCCCCACAAAGAAGGATACAAACGACTGAAATATTCTTGATTGCTAAAACAAAGTAGATGCGGGGAAATATCGCTCAAAAAAAGACATGAAACTCCTATAGGAAAATACAGAAAAAAGAGAAAAAGCCACCAAAATAGGAACGCAAGATAATAAGTAAAACACTACACACAGGAAAACAGCAAAAAAACTCAAAATAAAGTCACGGCGTGATGTGACAGGAGGTGACAGTACACCTACTTTGAGACAAGAACTATAGAGATGCATGCTTGGTGCATGCCGCTGGTGGTGTGCCTCCAAATTTTTTCCAACGCAAAAAATGTGCCTCTGCTCAAAAAAGGTTGAAAAACACTGGTTTACAATCATAGGGCCACTGTTTGGCTGAGAGTACCCCTTGGAGGCCGCCAATAAATATCTGTCCGTTCATATGGGCCGCAATGGTATTCAGTTGTAATACACTTCAATGTAAGATGACTAATTCAATGGTTTGTATTTGAGTGGGCCCCAGACCCCTCTGTAGTGGAAAAGTTGATCAGGCCCCGAGGTAAAAAATGTTAAGTATCCCTGGTTCTCTTTGTGCGATTATTTTTTGTATGTAGACCAGTTCCAAAAAGCACGGCTAAAATTTTGTTTGGATGAAGTCAGGTGTTTCTTTTTTAACTACGGTACATGGTTTGCTCAACAAGGACTTAAAAAAAACTACACCTGACTTTTTCCCGACAACAAAGTGAGTACTTAAGGTTAAATTAATTTATTTTTGTATTTGTTTTATTTTTGGTATATTTTCTATGTCATTTTAATTGTAAATGTCAATTTGTATATTATGTATGTACTATATAACTACATTTAAATTTTTGTATTTAATCTATTTTTATATCTTATATTTTGTATATACTTATACTTTATATATATACTTTGTATATACTTATATCTTATATTATATTATATTATATATACTTATATTATATACTTATATCTTATATTTTGTATATATATATGTATATATACTCCTCTCTGAGCTGCAACCTTATCGTGGTAGAGGAGTTTGCGTGTCCCAATGATCCTAGGAGCTATGTTGTCCGGGGGCATAAAGCCCCCTGGTAGGGTCTCCCAAGGCAAACAGGTTCTAGGTGAGGGATCAGACAAAGAGCAGCTCGAATACCTTTATGAAGAAGAAACATCATGGACCCAGATTTCCCTCGCCCGGACGCGGGTCACCGGGGCCCCCCTCTGGAGCCAGGCCCGGAGGTGGGGCACGATGGCGAGCGCCTGGTGGCCGGGCCTGTTCCCATGGGGCCCGGCCGGGCACAGCCCGAAGAGGCAACGTGGGTCCCCCCTCCAATGGGCTCACCACCCATAGCAGGGGCCATAGAGGTCGGGTGCATTGTGAGCTGGGCGACAGCCGAAGGCAGGGCACTTGGCGGTCCGATCCTCGGCTACAGAAGCTAGCTCTTGGGACGTGGAACGTCACGTCACTGGGGGGGAAAGAGCCTGAGCTAGTGCGCGAAGTCGAGAAATTCCGGCTGGATATAGTCGGACTCACTTCGACGCACAGCAAGGGCTCTGGAACCACTTCTCTCGAGAGGGATTGGGCCCTCTTCCACTCTGGCGTTGCCGGCAGTGAGAGGCGACGGGCTGCGGTGGCAATTCTTGTTTCCCCCCGGCTCAAAGCCTGTACGTTGGAGTTCAACCCGGTGGACGAAAGGGTAGCCTCCCTCCGCCTTCGGGTGGGGGGACGGGTCCTGACAGTTGTTTGTGCTTATGCACCAAACAGCAGTTCAGAGTACCCACCCTTTTTGGGAACGCTCGAGGGAGTACTGGAAAGTGCTCCCCCGGGTGATTCCCTTGTCCTACTGGGAGACTTCAACGCTCACGTTGGCAACGACAGTGACACCTGGAGAGGCGTGATTGGGAAGAATGGCCGCCCGGATCTGAACCCGAGTGGTGTTTTGTTATTGGACTTTTGTGCTCGTCACAGTTTGTCCATAACAAACACCATGTTCAAACATAAGGGTGTCCATATGTGCACTTGGCACCAGAACACCCTAGGCCGCAGTTCCATGATCGACTTTGTAGTTGTGTCATCGGATTTGCGGCCTCATGTTATGGACACTCGGGTGAAGAGAGGGGCAGAGCTTTCTACCGATCACCACCTGGTGGTGAGTTGGCTGCGATGGTGGGGGAGGATGCCGGACAGACCTGGGAGGCCCAAACGCATTGTGAGGGTCTGCTGGGAACGTCTGGCAGAGTCTCCTGTCAGACAAAGTTTCAATTCCCACCTCCGGAAGAACATTGAACATGTCACGAGGGAGGTGCTGGACATTGAGTCCGAGTGGACCATGTTCCGCACCTCTATTGTCGAGGCGGCAGATCGGAGCTGTGGCCGCAAGGTAGTTGGTGCCTGTCGGGGCGGCAATCCTAAAACCCCTTGGTGGACACCAGCGGTGAGGGATGCCGTCAAGCTGAAGAAGGAGTCCTATCGGGTCCTTTTGGCTCATAGGACTCCGGAGGCAGTGGACAGGTACCGACAGGCCAAGCGATGTGCAGCTTCAGCGGTCGCGGAGGCAAAAACTCGGACATGGGAAGAGTTCGGGGAAGCCATGGAAAACGACTTCCGGACGGCTTCGAAGCGATTCTGGACCACCGTCCGCCGCCTCAGGAAGGGGAAGCAGTGCACTATCAACACCGTGTATGGTGCGGATGGTGTTCTGCTGACCTCGACTGCGGATGTTGTGGATAGGTGGAAGGAATACTTCGAAGACCTCCTCAATCCCACCAACACGTCTTCCTATGAGGAAGCAGTGCCTGGGGAATCTGTGGTGGTCTCTCCTATTTCTGGGGCTGAGGTCGCTGAGGTAGTTAAAAAGCTCCTCGGTGGCAAGGCCCCAGGGGTGGACGAGATCCGCCCGGAGTTCCTTAAGGCTCTGGATGCTGTGGGGCTGTCTTGGTTGACAAGACTTTGCAGCATCGCGTGGACATCGGGGGCGGTACCTCTGGATTGGCAGACCGGGGTGGTGGTTCCTCTCTTTAAGAAGGGGGACCGGAGGGTGTGTTCCAATTATCGTTTGATCACACTCCTCAGCCTTCCCGGTAAGGTTTATTCAGGTGTACTGGAGAGGAGGCTACGTCGGATAGTCGAACCTCGGATTCAGGAGGAACAGTGTGGTTTTCGTCCTGGTCGTGGAACTGTGGACCAGCTCTATACTCTCGGCAGGGTTCTTGAGGGTGCATGGGAGTTTGCCCAACCAGTCTACATGTGCTTTGTGGACTTGGAGAAGGCATTCGACCGTGTCCCTCGGGAAGTCCTGTGGGGAGTGCTCAGAGAGTATGGGGTATCGGTTTGTCTTATTGTGGCGGTCCGTTCCCTGTACGATCAGTGCCAGAGCTTGGTCCGCATTGCCGGCAGTAAGTCGAACACATTTCCAGTGAGGGTTGGACTCCGCCAAGGCTGTCCTTTGTCACCGATTCTGTTCATAACTTTTATGGACAGAATTTCTAGGCGCAGTCAAGGCGTTGAGGGGTTCCGGTTTGGTAACCGCAGGATTAGGTCTCTGCTTTTTGCAGATGATGTGGTCCTGATGGCTTCATCTGACCGGGATCTTCAGCTCTCGCTGGATTGGTTCGCAGCCGAGTGTGAAGCGACCGGAATGAGAATCAGCACCTCCAAGTCCGAGTCCATGGTTCTCGCCCGGAAAAGGGTGGAGTGCCATCTCCGGGTTGGGGAGGAGACCCTGCCCCAAGTGGAGGAGTTCAAGTACCTAGGAGTCTTGTTCACGAGTGAGGGAAGAGTGGATCGTGAGATCGACAGGCGGATCGGTGCGGCGTCTTCAGTAATGCGGACGTTGTACCGGTCCGTTGTGGTGAAGAAGGAGCTGAGCCGGAAGGTAAAGCTCTCAATTTACCGGTCGATCTACGTTCCCATCCTCACCTATGGTCATGAGCTTTGGGTCATGACCGAAAGGATAAGATCACGGGTACAAGCGGCCGAAATGAGTTTCCTCCGCCGTGTGGCGGGGCTCTCCCTTAGAGATAGGGTGAGAAGCTCTGCCATCCGGGAGGAACTCAAAGTAAAGCCGCTGCTCCTTCACATCGAGAGGAGCCAGATGAGGTGGTTCGGGCATCTGGTCAGGATGCCACCCGAACGCCTCCCTAGGGAGGTGTTTAGGGCACGTCCAACCGGTAGGAGGCCACGGGGAAGACCCAGGACACGTTGGGAAGACTATGTCTCCCGGCTGGCCTGGGAACGCCTCGGGATCCCCCGGGAAGAGCTAGACGAAGTGGCTGGGGAGAGGGAAGTCTGGGTTTCCCTGCTTAGGCTGTTGCCCCCGCGACCCGACCTCGGATAAGCGGAAGATGATGGATGGATGGATGATGGATATTTTGTATAGCCAAATAAAGTGATACACCTTTCAATATTTCAGTATGTTTTAGTGTTATTTCTAATTAAGAAAGATAATGAATATTTAAATTGCACTCTCTGGATCGGTTTGCAGTCGAGTGTGAAGCGACCGGAATGAGAATCAGCAACTCCAAGTCCGAGTCCATGGTTCTCGCCCGGAAAAGGGTGGAGTGCCATATCCGGGTTGGGGAGGAGACCCTGCCCCAAGTGGAGGAGTTCAAGTACCTAGGAGTCTTGTTCACGAGTGGGGGAAGAGTGGATCGTGAGATCGACAGGCGGATCGGTGCGGCGTCTTCAGTAATGCGGACGTTGTACCGATCCGTTGTGGTGAAGAAGGAGCTGAGCCGGAAGGCAAAGCTCTCAATTTACTGGTCGATCTACGTTCCCATCCTCACCTATGGTCATGAGCTTTGGGTCATGACCGAAAGGATAAGATCACGGGTACAAGCGGCCGAAATGAGTTTCCTCCGCCGTGTGGCGGGGCTCTCCCTTAGAGATAGGGTGAGAAGCTCTGCCATCCGGGAGGAACTCAAAGTAAAGCCCCTGCTCCTCCACATCGAGAGGAGCCAGATGAGGTGGTTCGGGCATCTGGTCAGGATGCCACCCCAACGCCTCCCTAGGGAGGTGTTTAGGGCACGTCCAACCGGTAGGAGGCCACGGGGAAGACCCAGGACATGTTGGGAAGACTATGTCTCCCGGCTGGCCTGGGAACGCCTCGGGATCCCCCGGGAAGAGCTAGACGAAGTGGCTGGGGAAAGGGAAGTCTGGGTTTCCCTGCTTAGGCTGTTGCCCCCGCGACCCGACCTCTGATAAGCGGAAGAAGATGGATGGATGGATGGATGGATGGATGGATGGATAAATTGCACTCAATTTGTTCACATGATTCTCAAATTTTAGATATAATGGTTTTGTTAAAACAGTTAAGAAACATAAGACATGAAAGAGACATACATAAGATCTATTTTATTGCTGTTACATCTAATTTCTTCCTCTTTTTATTCTCCTTCAAAATAAACGAGACATAATTGAGATCAGTGGCATACATATATGAGCTCTAGTCAGTGTATCCCACTTTTCAAATATTGCTCAAATGGTTGTCTCAACTCAACCTCCTTTGTCTCAGTGATGTCTTGTCTCTTTTGAACTTATTTATTGCTCCTAAGCGTCCCTTAGGAACAATAAAAGAGAAACAATTGATCACAGAATTAGACAGATATGAGAAGCTCAAAATGTTCTCAGAATACGAGATCAAGTAACAGATGAGCAAGCACATTTTTGATATGGGAAGTGTTGTTAAAAGGAAAGGCCATGTAACACAGTGGTAAAAATTATCCTGTGCATTTTTTTTTACAATGTCTTGCTGCCATTAAATTAAAAGTTAATGATTATTTGCAAAAAAAAAAAAAAAAAAAAAGAGTCTCTGTTCGCACATTAAAATATCTTGTCTTTGCAGTCTATTCAATTGAAAATAAGCTGAAAAGGATTGGCAAATTATTGTATTCTGTTTTTATCCACGATTTACACAATGTGCCAACTTCACTGGTTTTGGGTTTTGTAAACAGTAACTATAATCAAATACTTATTTAAAGTACTGTATTTTCCGAACCATAGGGCGCACCGGTTTATAAGGCACACTGCCGATGAATGGTCTATTTTCAATCTATTTTCATGTAAAAGGTACACCGGATTATAAGGTGCATTAAAGGAGTCATATTTTATTTTATTTTATAAATTTAAAACACTTTCTTGCGGTCTACATCAGTGGTCCCCAACCACCGGGCCGCAGAATTATTTTTTATTATTATTATTCTTTTTCTTTTTTTTCTTTTTATTAATTCAACATAAAAAAACACAGATACACTTACAATTAGTGCACCAACACAAAAACCTCCCTTTTTCATGACAAAGAAAAAAAAAAAAAAAAAAATCAATATTATTATTATTATAATAATATTGATTTTATTTTTATTTAAATCAATATTATTATTATTGGGCTTCACGGTGGGAGAGGGGTTAGTGCGTCTGCCTCACAATACGAAGTTCCTGCAGTCCTGGGTTCAAATCCAGGCTCGGGATCTTTCTGTGTGGAGTTTGCATGTTCTCCCTGTGAATGCGTGGGTTCCCTCCGGGTACTCCGGCTTCCTCCCACTTCCAAAGACATGCACCTGGGGATAGGTTGATTGGCAACACTAAATGGTCCCTAGTGTGTGAATTTGAGTGTGAATGTTGTCTGTCTATCTGTGTTGGCCCTGCGATGAGGTGGCGACTTGTCCAGGGTGTACCCTGCCTTCCGCCAGATTGTAGCTGAAATAGGCGCCAGCGCCCCCCGCCACCCCGAAAGGGAATAAGCAGTAGAAAATGAATGGATGGATTATTATTATTACTATTTCTGGCGGGCGTTGCGGCATCTTACTGTTTGGCGGTCCTTGAAAGCACCGTGAAAACACCTCGTATTTTTGTGAGTATAGATCGATCACTCTGAGAGCACAGCTTGTCGGTTCAATGTGCAAAATTGAATCGCTTAGCAGCTCAGACAGCAATGTGGTTATATAAATTAGAAAAAACAAAAAAAACAAGAGAAATTAAAAAAAAAAAAACAGTAAGGGGTGCCAGAAGTTGGCAGACCTGTCAGCAAACCTATTTATGAGGTTTTTTTTTCCTTGGCCTAAGTCTGGACCCCCTCCCTGGAGACTAGCCTTTGACTGAATATATTTTTTACTCTCTTGAATGTGATTCTGCTGAAAATCTGAAATTCCCCTGGCGGATTATTAATGTACTTCTGATTCTGTTTGTATTGGGGTATGTCCTTTCTAAATGGGGAAAGACATTACTGTCTCTTGTTTTCATGACAGCATTTAAGCTAGGAAGCTGGCGCCTGTCAGTCTGTGAGTTTATGTGGGCGGCGTGGCTTGGCTGGTAAACCGGCCGTGCCAGCAACTTCAGGGTTCCAAGATCGATCCCCGCTTCTGCCATCCTAGTTACTGCCGTGGGCAAGACACTTAACCACCTTGCTCCGAGTGCCAACCACTGGTTTAAATGTAGCTTAAAAGGTGTAGATAATGGGTTTCACTATGTAAAGCGATTTGAGCTGTTTGAGAAAAGTGTTATATAAATATAATTCACTTCCCTTCACAGTTATCAATCTCATTTTTTCGATAATTTCATTTAAAACGGTAGTAGTAAGTGTTGGGAGTTTTACAGCGATTATCATTAATACTGTTTATCCTACTATTTATATGTGTTGCATGCTGACACAAACCTTCTTTGACAGAAATGTTGAAATTTTAATGTTTATCCTACACATTTTTACAACATTGTAAATTGGAATCTTCTCAGAGGGTGAGATAACTCCTGGAAATTAATGGCTTGGAGAAGCCAAAGCTAGATGTGTGTGTCCAAGTTAAAGGAAAGGGCAGTCTTCTTCTAATGAATGTATTACAATCTTTGGAGCTGGCTAACGTTTGCTATGGTCTGGAACAACATAGCACACTAACAACTATCAGAAATGCAGCCAATATTACATACAGATCATGTGTCATGAAACATGAAAAAATAAACTAAATACACAGACGACATTAGTAAAGGAAATTAAATTAACTCAAATAGGCCTACAAACGAGGCATAATGATGCAATATGCAACACAGCTAACCTAAATAGCATGTTGGCATCGATTAGCATGCAGTGACCAAATATGCCTGATTAGCATTACAACAAGTCAATAACATCAAAAAAGCACAGTACAGTATAAAACATTTGGTGGACAAAATGAGACAAAGAAGGAGTGGCAGCGTCGGAGAAAGTTATACATGTAAACAAACTGTTGAATCACAGTCCAAACAGTGGTGAGTTCAAGGGCCGCTGAAATTAGCAGGACAAAATGGCGCTTGCCAAATACTCTCATCAGTGAAGCATAAACACAAAAATATTAAACAGTGGGCTTTTCTAACAATTAGGAAGATTTGTGTCGTGTTTGTCTTCCTACAGAAACCATAATACGACAAAAAATATATTTTTCACCCCATTTTTTTCCCATTTCCACACATTTTTGAAAAAGCCCCATGGACACTTACAGCCGCATGTGGATATCGAGCCGTGGGTTGCTGACCCCCGTACTAACTGTTGGGAGTTTTACAGCAGTTATCATTAATACTGTGTATCCTTACATCTCTAGTACAGATAAATAACATTAACGGATATTATCAGCTTCTCAAGAGTATTTAAATTCAGGGCTAGAGAGGAAACAATGAAGAACCACTGATACACAACATTGTAGCAAGTTAAAGTAAAATGGTTGTACATGTGATGGTACTCTTAAGTTCTTCCATTCACTTTGAAGCTCAGCGCCTCAGCTGTGTTTACATTCACGAGAGAAGCGGCGTTTTCATTATTTATGAACAGCTGAGCTCTCCAAAAAAGCCTCAGTTTGGTTTCATCCTGCATGTCAGAGCATGCAGAAAGCCACGTAAAGAAGTGGTGCCCTCGTTATGTGCGGGCGCTCGCCTCCTCCCTCAGGAAGTCAGCTTGCTCTTACATTGAAATGTTGATTTTATATGCAGTCGGATGAGCTAAAGGGATGAATGGCAAGGAAATAGATTTGTATGCATCCACACTGCTGTAAGTAAGGATGGTATTAAAAAAAAGCCATATCACCCAGCCCTAACATATGTATATATACACATATATCATTTTCCTGAAGGAACTCTCCTGGAGGAATCAATAAAGTACTATACATCTATCTATATATATACACATATATAAATATAAATATACATATACATATATATATATATATACACACAGTGGGGCAAAAAAGTATTTAGTCAGCCACCGATTGTGCAAGTTCTCCCACTTAAAATGATGACAGAGGTCTGTAATTTTCATCATAGGTACACTTCAACTGTGAGAGACAGACTGTGAAAAAAAAATCCAGCAATTCACATTGTAGGAATTTTGAAGAATTTATCTGTAAATTTTGGTGAAAAATAAGTATTTGGTCACTTCAAACATGGAAGATCTCTGGCTCTCACAGACCTGTAAGTTCTTCTTTAAGAAGCTCTTCTGTCCTCCACTCGTTACCTGTATTAATGGCACTTGTTTGAACTCGTTATCTGTATAAAAGACACCTGTCCACAGTCTCAAACAGTCAGACTCCTAACTCCACTATGGCCAAGACCAAAGAGCTGTTGAAAGACACCAGGAAAAGAATTGTAGACCTGCACCAGACTGGGAAGAGTGGAACTACAATAGGCAAGCAGCTTTGGTGTGAAAAAAATCAACTATGGGAGCAATTATCAGAAAATGGAAGACATACAAAACCACTGATAATCTCCCTCGATCTGGGGCTCCACGCAAGATCTCATCCCGTGAGGTCAAAATGATCATGAGAACGGTGAGCAAAAATCCCAGAACAACACGGGGGGACCTGGTGAATCACCTGGAGAGAGCTGGGACCAAAGTAACAAAGGTTACCATCAGTAACACACTACGCCGACAAGGAATCAAATCCTGCAGTGCCAAACGTGTCCCCCTGCTTAAGTCAGTGCATGTCCAGGCCTGTATGAAGTTTGCCAGAGAGCACAAGGATGATACAGCAGAGGATTGGGAGAATGTCATGTTGTAAGATGACACCAAAATAGAACTTTTTGGTATAAACTCAACTCGCCGTGTTTGGAGGAAGAGGAATACTGAGTTGCATCCCAAGAACACCATACCTACTGTGAAGCATGGGGGTGGAAACATCATGCTTTGGGGCTGTTTTTCTGCTAAGGGGACAGGACGGTTAATCCGTGTTAAGGAAAGAATGAATGGGGCCATGTATCGTGAGAGTTTGAGCCAAAACCTCCTTCCATCAGTGAGAGCTTTGAATGGTTGACCAAATACTTATTTTCCACCATAATTTACAAATATTGTTTATTAAATTCCTGCAATGTGAATTCCTGGATTTTTTTTTCACAATTTGTCTCTCACAGTTGATGTGTACCTATGATGAAAATTCCAGACATCTGGCATCATTTTAAGTGGGAGAATTTGCACAATCGGTGGCTGACTAAGTACTTTTTTTGCCCCACTGTGTATATGTATATATATATGTATATATATATATATATATATATATATATATATATATATATATATATATATATATATATATTAGGGGTGTAACGGTACGTGTATTTGTATCGAACCGTTTCGTACCGAACAAGTTCAGAAGCAGAAGTCTTCACAAGCTGCTCTGCTTTCTGCCTCTGTCTCTGCCTCATTGTCCTGCCCACACAACCATCTGATTGGTTACATACAAAGCCAATCAGCAGTGCATATTCAGAGCGATGTAACAGCCAATCAGCAGTGCGTACTCAGACTTCAGGACGATTTCGTCTATGCTTTAGCATCGAGCAGGGGAGGAGCGGACTCTACCCAAATTATACTAAACACTTCCCTGTCACAACTATTACAAACATCACTATGAGCACGTTGACCTTGTAGAAACTTAAACTTTAGCTCAGCTTGCTCACAGTATAGGCTTGAGAAGAAGGCGAATTAGCTTTTAGCGTAACGTTAGCTTATTTTTCTGTGTGTGTGTGAGCGTGTGTGTGTGCGTGTGTGTTCTCCACGGGTCGCCACCTTGTCGTGGTGGAGAGCCTTGTGTGTTCCAATGAACCTAAGAGCGATGCCGTTGGGAGCCTCGGCTCCTGGTAGGTTCAACCATGGCGGTAAGGTCGAGGGGGAGGTTCCAGACGAAGCGCGATCCAAAAACCTCCAAAAACCTCAACGGCGGAACTGGCGGATAATGACGCGTCGCCTGCGGCAGTAAAGGCGGATGAAGGTTAAGGGTGCCTCACTGCCTACTGGGTGCACCGTGTGTGTTTGGCTACGGGAGTAAACCCCTAACGACAAATCTGTTGGGAAGACCCGCATCAGGCAGCCATCAACAGACCGGTGTGCTGGCAGTCTTCTGCAACTCCTTCCTGTAGAAGGTCGTCATGAGCTTTTCATGCCACTGGAAGAGGTAGGGGGGAGCCAAGGTAGTGAGGGTAGTGACTGCGCACCACTTCCTTCACTCTAATCTACTCCTTGCGCAGGCCTGCTCCAAACACCCTCACCCCCTTTCCCACCCCATCCCCTCCCCTTCAAGTCCTGCGGCGATGGAGAAGGGTGGCAGATACAGGTCTGGATGTGACTGGGAGTATCTAGCCCAACTCTGCACGCAGGCGGTGTGGGATAGACGGTCGCTGAGGTACGGGATGGAACAGCGTGTCTCTTCGGCAGCTCCCCATGTGACTGAGCAGCCCCACCCTGCTCACCCTGGGATGGGAAGGGCCTAGAAAATGTGGCCTAAAAATGGTCTGTTCCTCCACTCCCGGGCAGCCTACCGCAGCTGCCGGGTCATCCCCCCATGCGGTCGAAAACACAAGAATAAAACCCGACTGACACTCACACTAGCGACTTGGAACGTCCGTACGCTTTTGGATGTGTGTGATGATTCATCTTGTGCCCGCAGAAGAACAGCGTTGGTGGCGCACGAACTGAAGAGGTATAACATCGACATTGCGGCCCTCAGCGAGACCCGCTTCCATGGGGAGGACTCCATAGCCGAGGTGGGAGAAGGATACACTTTCTTCTGGAAAGGGCTTCCGGAAGGCTCCCGTCGCCTCCATGGTGTAGGCTTCGCTGTGTGGACCTCCCTACTTCAGAAGCTTCCCGGATCTCCAGTTGGCATTAGTGAAAGGTTGATGACCTGGAGGATTCCCCTCACAAATAACCGTTACTGCACCCTCATCAGCGCCTATGCCCCAACACTGATTGCCGACCCTCAATGTAAGGAAGAGTTCTATGCCTCCCTGCACTCCGTCATCAGCAAAACACCACTCACTGACAAGCTCATCCTTCTAGGGGATTTTAACGCAAGAGTGGGCTCGGACAGTGTACTGTGGAGGGATGTGATGGGTCGGCACGGTGTTGGCAAGCTCAACAGCAATGGTCTCCGTCTTCTCACTCTATGTTCTGAGCATCAACTGGTCATCACAAACACCTTGTTCCAACTGAAAAACAAGTACAAAACATCCTGGCAACACCCTCGCTCTAAACACTGGCATCTCCTAGATTACATCATCACCCGCCACGCGGACAGGGAAGAGGTGCGCATCACTAGGGCCATGCGTGGAGCTGACTGTTGGACTGACCACCGCCTGATCAGAACAAAGATTGACTTAGAAATATGTCCTCAACAGAGAAAAACACCACCTTCCAAGAGGCTCAACTGCGATGCACTGAAGTCCACGCACTGCGTCAACCAGCTCAGGAAAAATGTAGCAGATCAGCTGTTCAAGATTCCTGAAGTGCCACCAGAGCTGGACACTGGAACTACCTGGAGCACCCTACGCGCTGCCCTCCACCAGGCGGCCGTGGAGTCTATAGGGTACACCACAAGGCGACATCAAGACTGGTTTGACAATAGTGCACCAGGAATCTATGACCTGCTTCAGGCAAAGCACAAGGCCCTTGCAGCTCACATATCAAACCCTCAATCCACCGTCCTGAAGGCTCAGCTCATCCGCCTCAGAAGTGAAACCCAGCGCACCCTCAGAGCCATGGAGAATGACTGGTGGACACAGAAGGCCCGCGAAATACAACATCACGCAGACACCAACAACTCTCATGCCTTCTACGACTCCATCAAGTCCATCTATGGCCCACAGAGGAAGAACATCACCCCAGTTAGATCAGCTGACGGAACCACTCTCTATAAGAACAAACAACAGATCCTGGACAGATGGGCTGAGCACTTCAGGGTACTGCTGAACACCACAAACCCTGTACAGACAGACATACTTTCTGACCTCCCATGCCTGCCCCCTGTAGACTCGCTGGACTCCTCTCCAAGCTTCTCAGAGGTACTCAAGGCCATCAAGGGTCTAAAAAACAACAAGAGCCCAGGCCTTGACAAGATCCCGGGAGAAATCTTGAAGCACGGTGGATATCTCCTGCACCGCAGAATGCACCAGCTGATCCCTGCCATCTGGTCGTCTGAAGTCATCCCGCAAGATTGGAAGGATGCTAACATCATAACGATCTATAAGCGCAAAGGCGACAAAGCAGACTGCGGCAACAGCAGAGGTATCTCCCTACTATCCGCAGCCGGGAAGGTGCTAGCAAGGATCATGTTACATCGAGTAGCAACTCATGTCACCGAAAACATCCTGCCCGAATCTCAATGCGGCTTTAGACGTGATCGGAGCACCGCAGACATGATCTTTGTGGCCAGACAGGTACAGGAAAAATGCAGAGAACACCGCAAAGACTTGTACATGGCATTCATTGACCTGTCCAAGGCCTTCGATACAGTAAACCGGGACTTGCTGTGGGAAGTACTTGGAAAATTAGGTGTACCAGCAAAGTTCTGCAACCTACTGCGGCAGCTACATGATGGCATGCAGGCCTGTGTGAGCAACGGCGGCCAACAATCCCCATTTTTCAGTGTGGATGTGGGGGTCAAGCAAGGGTGTGTCCTTGCCCCAAACATATTCAACATGTTTATTTCCACTGTCACCCTCCTGTCCCATAAACACCTGGACCCCACAGATGGGATTCAGATACAATACCGGCTGGATGGTAACCTTTTTAACATCCGTCGCCTCCAAGCCAGCACTAAACTCACTTCCCAGCATATTCTGGAACTACAGTATGCAGATGACTGCGCTGTACTTGCACACTCACCAGAGTCTCTCCAGCGCGCACTGAATGTGGTAGCCTCCATCTACAGTGCCATTGGTCTTCAGATAAACACCAAGAAAACACAAATACTGGTGCAGGAGTTTACTCCCCAGCCAAACACGCCAATCTTCACCCTTGACGGGCACCCATTAGCCACCGTCCCCCACTTCACCTACCTCGGAAGCACCCTGTCGCCAACCTGCACCATTGACGATGACGTCCAGGCCCGTATTGGCCTGGCCTCTGCTGCCTTTGGAAGGCTACGGTCCAGGGTTTTCCTGAACAGGAATCTAACCATCTCCACCAAGACAGTCGTGTATAAGGCAGTCTGCCTCTCCACGCTGCTCTATAGTTCCGAAACCTGGACACCCTACCAGAGGCACATCCAGAGTCTCGAGGCCTTCCACATCCGCTGCCTCCAAAGGATCCTGGGTCAGACCTGGGAAGACAGGGTGCCCTACACTGAAATTTATGACCGGACCAACACACCCAGCATCACAGCACTCCTTGGCCAAAAACACCTAAGATGGGTCGGACATGTGATTCGTATGCCAGCCCACCGCCTACCCCGTCAAATATTGTATGGCCAGCTTTCAGTCGGTCAAAGGTCTGCCGGGGGCCAGAAAAAACGGTACAAGGACCACATTAAAACTCTCCTGAAAAAGTGTGACATCAAACCACCAGCACTGGAGTCCCTGGCTGCTGACCGCCAGACTTGGAGCTCTACTTGCCACCAGGGAATCACTCATCTTCAGGAGAAATTCACAGAGCGGAGAACACAGCGGCGTGCACAAAGACACCAACGTGCCACAGCACGTTCCCCTGCCCCTCCTGTGACAAAGTCTGTGGATCACGCATAGGCCTGAGCAGCCACCTGGCTATGCACAGGCGAAAAGCACAACAATAACCAATCCAATACTTCGTTTGGAGCAACGTCATCATCGTCATCGATGGACTGCCATAAGTAAGTAAGCTAAGTGCGTGTGTGTGCGTGTTTTAGGGGCAGCAAAGCCCTGTCTGTTATTTCATAGAACTCCATTGTGTTTAGGGATGAATAGTCTCTCCTATTGCAATTGTACTATTTTTCAGCTATAGTTACATGATTCATTAGTAATGTAGCAGCCTAGTTTTGAATAGCAGGGTCCCTGCTATCACATGTTGATAAAAATACAACATTTACATAATAAAAGTCAACTACAGGCTTCCCAAATGCTGTAATAAATTAAGCATGATGAGTTGACAAACAGTTTCAATGGAAACTGTTTATTGTTAAACTTTTTATATGTAGAAGAAAGGCTTTTTCATTTTATTTAATCAAAGCAACAACTTGAGGCAGTTTAATGTGGATAAACTTGGGCAGAATTATTATAGTGTTCCCAATGTTAAAAGGATAAAGCCATTGTTTACAAATTTGGTAAATAAATAACCCCAAAAAAATTATATTTTGTTGATTTCTTACTGTACCGAAAATGAACCGAACCGTGACCTCAAAACCAAGGTATGTACCGAACCAAAATTTTTGTGTACCGTTACACCCCTAATATATATATACATATATATATATATATATATATATATATATATATATAATGAGAGGGTGTGTCCAATTGTTTGGCCTGTACTGTAATATATGTGTGTGTGTATATATATATATATATATATATATATATATATCCATATTAAATTTTCTCAGGGATGGGAATGAAGATTTACAAAATCAGCTGAAAATTTTTTAATCCTAAAACACCGCTTTGCGGAAAGCCGCATAGCGGCCGCACCCGGGTGCAAACAGTGCACTCGGGTGCTAGGGGGGTCTGGCGGCATGCCCCACCATAAAAATTTTTAAATCTATGTTAGTTTAGGATGCATTTCCTGCTATTTTGAGTCAAAATCTAACAATATTCTCCTGACCAAAATTTCACATTTTTTAGCAAATATATATTTTTAAATGTATCATGTGATGAAATTTATGTATACAAGTTTACATGCCAACTGAAATGAGATTTTCTTATTCAAACGGGGATAGCAGCTCCATTCTATGTGTCATACTTGATCATTTCGCGATATTGCTATATTTTTGCAGAAATTATTTAGTAGAGAACATCCACGATAAAGTTCGCAACTTTCGGTGTTAAGAGAAAAGCCCTGCCTCTACCAGAAGTCGCAGACGATGACGTCACCCGTGTGATGGCTCCTCACGTATTCACATTGTTTTTAAGGGGAGCCTCCAACAAAAAGAGCTATTCGGACCGAGAAAACAACAATTTCCCCATTAATTTGAGCGACGATGAAAGATTTGCGTTTGAGGATATTGATAGCGACGGACTAGGAAAAAAAAAAAAGTTACAAAAATTAAAAACGCGATTGCATTGGGACGGATTACGATGTTGTGAGACACATTTACTGGTTAATTCTGGGAAATCCCTTATCTTTCTATTGTGTTGCTAGTGTTTTAGTGAGTTAAATAGTACCTGATAGTCGGAAGGGTGTCTCCACGGGTGTCTTGACGTGCAGTGTCTCAGGGGAGTCGACGGCAGCTATGGACGGCACAAGCTCAGCTTTTCTCCGGTAAGAGCTGACTTTTTAACCACAATTTTCTCACCGAAACCTGCTGGTTGACATTTCGTCTTGATTCATGTTCGCTTGACTGAGCACGTCCCGGTTCATCGCACTTTGCAATGAAACCGCTGATCAGTTCGTCTAGTTCTCCGATATTGTTGTTTACGATATAGTTGTTAATCTTCACCTTCAGTTTGATAGACATATCGAACCATGCCCAGTTCCACTTGTTTCTCACGCCCTTATCGATATATTTCGCTAATGAAGCATTCCTATCTTGAATAAGCTTAACCATGTCTGAAACTTTTTTGGCAATAAAGAAACGTGTTAATTGAAAGCTACTGTGTTTTCTTTCCAGATTAGTCGCCGATAAACACAACCAATATAAACAGAATACGAGTTCCGCCCGATTGTAGCTGAGATAGGCGCCAACACCCCCCGCGACCCCAAAAAGGGAATAAGCGGTAGGAAATGGATGGATGGATGGAGTTCAGAAACGCTCACAATAATTGAGGATCAAGTGTTGTACCGAAATCTGTTACCCATCGGAATTTGTAACTCCAGGGGGCGATGTTCCCATGGCGTTTGTTTGATGGTTAAACGGCAAGGCAAAAGAGGAGGAGAAGAAGAACGCTTGTGTAAATGGCGTAAACTATATTGGAAAATGTATGTGTGTGAGAGAGAATAAACAGCTGAAACAATGGACTCATAATGAAAGTAAGTCATTGATTTAAAGAATATGTGTAATTTATTAATGCTGAAATTCTGACAAATGACGTTTCAGCATTAAGGATAGTTTACGCCATTTACGCAAGCGTTCTTCTTCTCCTCCTCTTTGCTTGCCGTTAAACCTTTCAACAAACTCCATGGGAACATCGCCCCCTGGAGTTACAATTTCCGATGGGTAACAGATTTCGGTACAACAGCGGCGGCAAAATCGGCGGAATTCCGCGCATCCGCGGAAAATTTCCATCCCTGTTTTCTACCGCTTGTCCTGTTCGGGGTGGCGGGGGGTGCTAGAGCCTATCTCAGCTGCATTCGGGCGGAAAGCGGTGTACACCCTGGACAAGTTGCCACCTCATTTCAGAGCCAACACAGATAGACAACATTCAGACTCGGATTCACACACTAGGGACAATTTAGTGTTGCCAGTCAACCTATCGCCAGGTGTATGTTTTTGGCGGTGGGAGGAAGCCGGAGTACCCGGAGGGAACACACGCAGTCACGGGGAGAACATGCGAACTCCACACTGAAAGATCCAGAGCCTGGTATTGAACCCAGGACTACTCAGGACCTTTGTATTGTGAGGCATATGAACTAACCTTTGTTTCCACCATGCTGCCCATATTATATTTATATATTTTTTCTGTAATTACCACTACAATAATGAGGGAATTATGCATTCTGTGGACGCTTCCTTTCATTAGTTTTTAGTAATTTAATCCATCAATTTTCTACCGCTTATTCCCTTTCGGGGTCACGGGGGGCGCTGGCGCCAATCTCAGCTACAATCGGGCAGAAGGCAGGGTACACCCTGGACAAGTCGCCACTTCATCGCAGGGCCAACACAGATAGACAGACAACATTCACACTCAAATTCACACACTAGGGCCAATTTAGTGTTGCCAATCAACCTATCCCCAGGTGCATGTCTTTGGAAGTGGGAGGAAGCCGGAGTACCCGGAGGGAACCCACGCATTCACGGGGAGAACATGCAAACCCCACACAGAAAGATCCCGAGCCTGGATTTGAACCCAGGACTGCAGGAACTTTGTATTGTGAGGCAGACGCACTAACCCCTCTGCCACCGTGAAGCCCTTAGTAATTTAATATTTAATATAATTTTTTAGTAATTTGTATTATCATTTGTGTGGTTTACAGTGGTGTACAACTCCATTGCATCATGCGAGTAATAATAGAGGGTTTATAATGCTTATGTAGCCAAAGAAAAAACCCAGAATCACCAACTGTGAGGGCTTAATTGGAATAGGGTGTATACTGATGTCAGTGTCTAATTTCAATATTTGACAGTGTCGCATGTGTATATATATATTTTTTAATGTATACATACATACAGTACAGGCCAAAAGTTTAGACTCACCTCATTTCAATGCGTTTTTCTTTATTTTTCTGACTATTTACATCATCAAAACAATGAATGAACACATGTGAAGTTATATACTTAAAAAAAGGTGAATTAACTGAAAACATGTTTTATGTTTTAGTTTCTTCAAATCAGCCACCCGTTGCTCTGATTACCTCTTCGCACACTCTTGGCATTCTCTGCATGAGCTTCAAAAGGTAGTCACCTGAAATGGTTTTCACTTCGCAGGTGTCATAGTTTTGATGCCTTCAGTGACAATCTATAATGTAAATAGTCATGACAATAGAGAAAACACATTGAAATGAGGTGTGTCCAAACTGTTGGCCTGTACTGTATTTTGACATTATTTTAGGGATGGCTGTCAGTCCACAATTAAAAAACACATTTCAAATATTTACAATGAAGTCACTTTGCCCAAATACACAATGAGCACCTGAAAATGACATGATAATATTGGTCATAAACATAGCATATCTTCCACTGGGTGTACCTAATGAAAAGACCAGTGCCTGTCAGTCATTTTCCACAGTGTACCTGATGAATAGACTAATGTGTGTAATTCATGTTCCACAGTGTACCTAATGAATAGACCAATATGTGTCAGTCATGTTCCGCAGTGTACCTAATGAATAGACCAGTGCCTGTCAGTCATTTTCCACAGTGTACCTGATGAATAGACTAATGTGTGTAATTCATGTTCCACAGTGTACCTAATGAATAGACCAATGTGTGTAATTCATGTTCCACAGTGTACCTAATGAATAGACCAATGTGTGTCAGTCATGTTCCACAGTTTACCTAATGAATAGACCAATGTGTGTCAGTCATGTTCCACAGTGTACCTAATGAATAGGTCAGTGCGTGTCAGTCATGTTCCACAGTGTACCTAATGAATGGACCAGTCATGTTCCACAGTGTACCTAATGAATAGGCCAATGTGTGTCAGTCATGTTCCACAGTGTACCTAATGAATAGACCAATGTGTGTAATTCATGTTCCACAGTGTACCTAATGAATAGACCAATGTGTGTCAGTCATGTTCCACAGTGTACCTAATGAATAGGTCAGTGCGTGTCAGTCATGTTCCACAGTGTACCTAATGAATGGACCAGTCATGTTCCACAGTGTACCTAATGAATAGGCCGGGTCGTGTCAGTCATGTTCCACAGTGTACCTAATGAATAGACCAATTTGTGTCAGTCATATTCCACGGTGTACCTAATGAATGGACCAGTCATGTTCCACAGTGTACCTAATGAATAGGTCAGTGTGTATCAGTCATGTTCCACATTGTACATAATGAATAGACCAATGTGTGTAATTCATGTTCCACAGTGTACCTAATGAATAGACCAATGTGTGTCAGTCATGTTCCACGGTGTACCTAATGAATGGACCAGTCATGTTCCACGGCGTACCTAATGAATAGGCCAGTGCGTGTCAGTCATGTTCCTTAGTGTACCTAATGAATAGGCCAGTGTGTGTCAGTCATGTTCCACAGTGTACCTAATGAATAGACCAATGTGTGTCAGTCATGTTTCACAGTGTACCTAATAAATAGACCAATGTGTGTAATTCATGTTCCACAGTGTACCTAATGAATAGACCAGTGCGTGTCAGTCATGTTCCACGGTGTACCTAATGAATGGACCAGTCATTTTCCACAGTGTACCTAATGAAAAGACCAGCCCGTGTCAGTCATGTTCCACGGCGTACCTAATGAATAGGCCAGTGCGTGTCAGTCATGTTCCACAGTGTACCTAATGAATAGACCAATGTGTGTCAGTCATGTTCTACGGCGTACCTAATGAATAGGCCAGTGCGTGTCAGTCATGTTCCACAGTGTACCTAATGAATAGACCAGTGTGTATCAGTCATGTTCCACGGCGTACCTAATGAATAGGCCAGTGCGTGTCAGTCATGTTCCACAGTGTACCTAATGAATAGACCAGTGTGTATCAGTCATGTTCCACGGCGTACCTAATGAATAAACCAATGTGTGTAATTCATGTTCCACAGTGTACCTAATGAATAGACCAGTGCGTGTCAGTCATGTTCCACGGTGTACCTAATGAATGGACCAGTCATGTTCCACAGTGTACCTAATGAAAAGACCAGCACGTGTCAGTCATGTTCCACGGCGTACCTAATGAATAGGCCAGTGCGTGTCAGTCATGTTCCTTAGTGTACCTAATGAATGAACCAGCCATGTTCCACAGTGTACCTAATGAATGGACCAGTCATGTTCCACAAAATAGGCCAGTGGGTGTCAGTCATGTTCCACAGTGTACCTAATGAATAGACCAGCCCGTGTCAGTCATGTTCCACAGTGTACCTAATGAATAGGCCAGTGCGTGTCTGTCATGTTCCACAGTGTACCTAATGAATAGACCAATGTGTGTCAGTCATGTTCCACGGCGTACCTAATGAATAGACCAGTGTGTATCAGTCATGTTCCACGGCGTACCTAATGAATAGGCCAGTGCGTGTCAGTCATGTTCCACAGTGTACCTAATGAATAGACCAGTGTGTCAGTCATGTTCCACAGTGTACCTAATGAATAGGCCAGTGCGTGTCAGTCATGTTCCACAGTGTACCTAATGAATAGACCAGTGTGTCAGTCATGTTCCACAGTGTACTTAATGAATAGGCCAGTGCGTGTCAGTCATGTTCCACAGTGTACCTAATGAATAGACCAGTGTGTATCAGTCATGTTCCACGGCGTACCTAATGAATAGGCCAGTGCGTGTCAGTCATGTTCCACAGTGTACCTAATGAATAGACCAGTGTGTCAGTCATGTTCCACGGCGTACCTAATGAATAGGCCAGTGCGTGTCAGTCATGTTCCACAGTGTACCTAATGAATAGGCCAGTGCGTGTCAGTCCTGTTCCACAGTGTACCTAATGAATAGACCAGTGTGTATCAGTCATGTTCCACGGTGTACCTAATGAATGGACCAGTCATGTTCCACAGTGTACCTATTGAAAAGACCAGCACGTGTCAGTCATGTTCCTTAGTGTACCTAATGAATGGACCAGTCATGTTCCAGGGTGTACCTAATAGGCCAGTGGGTGTCAGTCATGTTCCACAGTGTACCTAATGAATAGACCAGCCCGTGTCAGTCATGTTCCACAGTGTACCTAATGAATGGACCAGTCATGTTCCACGGTGTACCTAATGAATAGACCAATTTGTGTCAGTCATATTCCACGGTGTACCTAATGAATGGACCAGTCATGTTCCACAGACAAATGGCGGCGGAGTGAAGAAGACTTACTTGCGGCCACCAGGAACACGTCGCTGCCGAAGAGCAACAGGACCGCGGAGTGGATGACGACCAGCAGACGAGCCATGTGTCTCTCGTCAAATCTCACCAAGACAGGTCGCTGCGGTCCATCGGCGTCCAATGCGGCTTTTTCACATCCGTGCTGTCGTGGAAGGCGTCTCGGTCCATCCCACAAGTGACCGTCTTGGACTGACTGTTGGTGGCCGTCGGAGCTCAGCTCAGGCGAGGGGACGTCGACGCTGGTCTCCGGCGGCGGGTTCTACGAGTCCGAGGGGTACTTCGGCGCCATTGGACGGAGAAGTTTACGCGGCACCAGTGCAGTTGTAGCGGGGGGGTCTCCTGGGCTTTTTTTCATATATTGTAATATAAAAATAAAATAACTGTGAAAGTTCAATACTAAAGTTGGTTGAATCAAATTAAGAAGGTATATAATTCAACGCCCCTATCACAAATGCGAAATGGTTCGTTCCACCTGAACACTTTACTCAATCACTACGTCATCAGTGTCGCCTTTAAGCATCTCAGCACCAGCATTTTGGTGGTGCGTTCAAGGACCCTCCTTTAAAAGTTAGGAACAGGGATGTTACTATCACTATTATCAGCTTACGTTACACTTTAAAGGTCTACTGAAATTAGATTTTCTTATTTAAACGGGGATAGCAAATCCATTCTATGTGTCATACTTGATCATTTCGCGATATTGCCATATTTTTGCTGAAAGGATTTAGTAGAGAACATTTCGGCTAAGCCTCCAGCTTAGCCTAAATTTCGGGAGATTTTCGGGAGAAAATTTGTCCTGGGAGGTTTTCGGGAGAGGCACTGAATTTTGGGAGTCTCCCGGAAAATCCGGGAGGGTTAGCAAGTATGGCCTCTGGTTCCCCTTCTTAAAGAGAGGAACTACCACACCGATCTGCCCATCCAGAGGTACAGCCCTCGATGTCCACGCAACGTTGGCGAGTCTTGTCAACCAAGACAGCATCCATTAATGAAGTGTTTGGATGTATTTATTAAATCAATGTACAAAACCCAAAAACCAGTGAAGTTGGCACGTTGTGTAAATGGTAAATAAAAACAGAATACAATGATTTGCAAATCCTTTTCAACTTATATTCAATTGAATAGACTGCAAAGGCAAGATACTTAACGTTCGAACTGGTAAACTTTTATTTTTTGCAAATAGCTCATTTGGAATTTGATGCCCGCAACATGTTTCAAAAAAGTTAGCACAAGTGGCAAAAAAGACTGAGAAAGTTGAGGAATGTTCATCAAACACTTATGTAGAACATCCCACAGGTCAACAGGCTAATTGGGGACAGGTGGGTGCCATGATTGGGTATAAAAGTAGCTTCCATGAAATGCTCATCCATCCATCCATTTCCTACCGCTTATTCTCTTTTGGGGTTGCGGGGGGCACTGGCGCCTATCTCAGCTTCAATCGGGCGAAAGGTGGGGTACACCCTGGACAAGTCGCCACCTCATCGCAGGGCCAACACAGATAGACAGACAACATTCACACACACATTCACACACTAGGGCCAATTTAGTGTTGCCAATCAACCTATCCCCAGGTGCATGTCTTGGGAAGTGGGAGGAAGCCGGAGTACCCGGAGGGAACCCACGCATTCTCGGGGAGAACATGCAAACTCCACCCAGAAAGATCCCGAGCCAGGGATTAAACCCAGGACTGCAGGACCTTCGTATTGTGAGGCAGACGCACTAACCCCTCTGCCACCGTGAAGCTCAGTCATTCACAAACAAGGATTGTGCGATGGTCACCACTTTGTGAACAAATGCGTGAGCAAATTGTACAACAGTTTAAGAACAACATTTGTCAACAAGCTATTGCAAGGAATTTAGGGATTTCACCATCTACGGTCGGTAATATAATCAAAAGGTTCAGAGAATCTGAAGAAATCACTGCACGTAAGCGCCAATACCGAAAAACAAATAAACATTAAGTGCCTGTGACCTTCAATCCCTCAGGCAGTACTGCATCAAAAAGCGACATAAGTGTGTAAAGGATATCACCACAGGTGTTCTGGAACGCTTCAGAAAACCATGGTCAGTAACTACAGTTTGTCGCTACATCTGTAAGTGCAAGTCAAAACTCTTCTATGCAAAGTGAAAGCCATTTATCAACAACACCCAGAAACGCTGCCGGCTTCGCTGGGCCCGGGCTTATGTAAGAGGACTGATGCAAAGTGGAAAAGCGTTCTGTGGTCTGACGAGTTCACATTTCAAATTGTTTTTGGAAGCTGTGGATGAAAAGGATTTGCAAATCATTGTATTCTGTTTTTATTTTCTATTTAAAAAACGTGCCGACTTCACTGGCTTTGGGTTTTGTAGATTGAGTCACTTTTTTGGCAATCAAGAATACATCCAAACACTTTATTAATATTAATTATGTGCACGAACAGTTAATATTTGATGTAGCTTTTAAACAAGAAAGAGGTTTTAGCACATCAACATGGGATCAATAACAGTCCTTTACAATCTCATTGTTATCATAGAAATGGACAACTCTTTCATTTTTCGGATACAATAAAGGCTTAAATAATTTCAAACACATATTGGTACAATAACCACGAATATAAGTGTTTCCCTTACATGTGATTATCAGTTGAGAGTAATCGATTTGACTTACAGTTGTGATGTCAATATGGATGACTCGCCTGCTGATGGCATCATAGGAGTGCGTCCTCTTCCCTTTTTCCCAGTTGTACACATATTACGATGTGGAGTTCAAGCCACACATTGTGGTTTTGTTTTTGGAGGAGACTACAAACTTTGTCATCTTTTTAAGAGGGAAAGCATTTGATTGGCTGTCTTTCATAACTAAGCCCCACCCCTCTTTTAAAGTATGCAGTTACAGAACTGTGGACTGGATGTACTCTGAACTTGTTCCACCCATCGACAAGACAACATTAAATATGGTTTGATTTTGTTTCTGTTTCGGCTCTTTATTATACTTAACTACAAAACCCAAAACCAGTGAAGCTGGCACGTTGTGTAACTTGTAAATAAAATCAGAATACAACGTTTTGCAAATCCTACCTCTGGCCCAGCAAAGCCGTGGGCATTTCTGGGTGTTGTTGATAAATGGCTTTCGCTTTGTATAGTAGAGTTTTAACGTGCACTTACAGATGTAGCGACCACCTGTAGTTAGTGACAGTGGTTTTCTGATGTGTTCCTGAGCAAATGTGGTGATATCCTTTACACACTGATGTCGCTTTTTGATGCAGAACTGCCTGAGGGATCGACGATCCGTAATAATAAAAAAATGTCTGCTTCTCAAAAAAACTTACTTGCAGTGATTTCTACAGATTATATGAACCTTTTGTTGATATTACGGACCGTAGATGGTGAAATCCCTAAATTCCTTGCAATAGCTTGTTGAGAAAAGTTGTTCTTTAACTGTAGGACAATTTTCTCACGCATTTTTTCACAAAGTGGTGACCCTCGCCCCATCCTTGTTTGTTAATGACTGAGCACATCATGAAAGCTGCTTTTATACCAAATCATGGAACTCACCTGTTCCCAATTAGCCTGTTCACTTGAGGGATGTTCCAAATAAGTGTTTGATGAGCATTCCTCAACTTTCCCTGTCTGTTTTTGCCACTTGTGCCAGTTTTTTGAAACATGTTGCAGGAATGAAATTCCAAATAAGCTAATATTTGTGAAAAATAACAAAGTTTACCTGTTTGAACGTCAAATATATTGTCTTTTGCTGTCTGTTCGATCGAATATCAGTTGAAAAGGATTTGCAAATGGTAAATGGGTTGTACTTGTATGGCGCTTTTCTACCCCTTTTTAAGGAGGCCAAAGCGCTTTGACAGTATTTCCACATTCACCCATTCACACACACATTCACACATGGATGACATTGTATTCTGTTTTTATTTACCATTTACACAACGCGCCAACTTCACTGGTTTTGTAAATTGTGAGTTAGTTGTGTTATTGTCTGAATCAATGTGCTTTTGTATTCTGTAAATATCCTATTTTTTCTTGTGGCAATGTAAAAAAAAAACAAAAAAAAAACAGCTTCCAGTCCAGAAATCATCAATTAGACTCATACATGCAAAAATTAAAAATACAATTTTTTTTTTAATTTCACTTAGGGCCCTCCTTGAGGTCGCGAGGCCTTAAGCAAGCGCATTATTAGTGATTCCCAAAGCCCAAAAAAAGTCTGCGGGCTATAGAGCTTTTTCATTTCGGGCTCCAGTACTCTGGAATGCCCTCCCGGTAACAGTTCGAGATGCCACCTCAGTAGAAGCATTTAAGTCTCACCTTAAAACTCATTTGTATACTCTAGCCTTTAAATAGACTCCCTTTTTAGACCAGTTGATCTGCCGTTTCTTTTCTTTTTCTCCTATGTCCCACTCTCCCTGTGGAGGGGGTCCAGTCAGATCCGGTGGCCATGTACTGCTTGCCTGTGTATCGGCTGGGGACATTTCTGCGTTGCTGATCCGCCTCCGCTTGGGATGGTTTCCTGCTGGCTCCGCTGTGAACGGGACTCTCGCTGCTGTGTTGGATCCGCTTTGGTCTGGACTCTCGCGGCTGTGTTGGATCCATTATGGATTGAACTTTCACAGTATTATGTTAGACCCGCTCGACATCCATTGCTTTCCTCCTCTCCAAGGTTCTCATAGTCATCATTGTCACCAACGTCCCACTGGGTGTGAGTTTTCCTTGCCTTTATGTGGGCCTACCGAGGATGTCGTAGTGGTTTGTGCAGCCCTTTGAGACACTAGTGATTTAGGGCTATATAAGTAAACATTGATTGATTGATTGATATTTTGAATGGGGGGGGCTACATTGAGAGAAAAAAATGTGTCTGGGGGGCCAATGTGTATGTGTGTATAAATGATGTACCGTATTTTCCGCACTATAAGGCGCACCTAAAAACCTCACATTTTCTCAAAAGCCGACAGTGCGCCTTATAATCCGGTGCGCCTTATATATGGACCAATATTGAGCCACAGAAAGCGGTAAAAATGGATGGATGGATGGATGGATGGAGGTCTTGCAAATACGGTAAGCAGCTGGCAACTTAATTTCCCCCGTAGAACAGGGGTCGGGAACCTTTTTGGCTGAGAGAGCCAAAAAGCCAAATATTTTAAAATGTATTTCCGTAAGAGCCAAATAATATTTTTTTTTAACACTGAACACAACTAAACACGTGCATTTTTAAGTAAGACCAACATTTCTAGAGTATAATAGGTCTATTATTCTTTGTAATAACATTGTTATTCTGAAGCTAACTATGGAGGGGGCGTGGCCCGCCGGCCTGACCGCTCTGTTATAAAACATTCTCATGCATTTTAATCCAACCATCCGTTTGCTACCGCACCTGTTCAAGATGTCGCATTAATGGTAAAAATTATTTTATTTATTGTTTGTTAGCTTCAGAATAACAATGTTATTAGAAAGAATAAGAGACTTATTATTCTATAAAAATGTTGGTTTTACTGAAAAATGCACAAATTTAAATGTATTCAGTGTTGAAAAATGTTATATGGCTCTTACGGAAATACATTGTGAAATATTTGGCTTTCATGGCTCTCTCAGCCAAAAAGGTTCCCGACCCCTGCTTTAGACGGAGCTGCGCTAAAGCGAATGTCAACAAAACAGTCCGATAGGTCAGTCAAACTTTATTTAAAGATTATAAACCAGCGTTCTGACAACTTCGTTCACTCCCAAAATGAATAAACAGCTGTTTTATTATTTTCCCCGATTCAATAAACACGTATTAAACAGTCGGATACTGTTACGGTAAATATCACAATATAGTAACACTCGAAATAGTGCAAAGCAATAATATATCAATAACTCAACGTTGCTTAAACAATAATGTCACACAACACAACACACACAGCAATTTTCTCTAAATAAAAAAAATAAACAGTACTTTTTCTTACTGTAATAAAGTGTGGTGCCATTTTGGCATTTAGGGTATTATACTAAAAAATCTACAGTTGTTGATTTGCAATAAAAAACAAAAAACAAATTGGCAGCTCAGGTGCCAAAATTTTACTGTAAAATTGCATCTTTTTTCAAACTTACTGTAAAAAACAAATGTAAATTTTACAGTAAAATTCTGGCAACTGAGCTGCCTTTTTTTTAAACTATAAAAAGTGCAGTACTTTTTTCCATTTAAAGTAATATACACTACATTTTGAGGTGAAATTATTGCAATCTACCATATTTTTTTTACATTTAACTTTTTTAAAAGTCTACTAATAAAATGCAGACAAATATAGTGAAATAGTAGTAGAAAGGGGCCTCTGGGGCCAAACAGAACTGAGATGTGGCCCTCAGTAAAAATCATTTTGACACCTCAGGGCAAAAAAATTGGAAAAGAACTGCAGTCTAAAAAAAATCATATACAGTACCATAATATCCATACATTGTTTTGTGTTTTTTACACTAATTTAAATAATAAAAAAAATATCTGCTTCTCAAAATTGTCTTTTTTTTTTTTTTCAAATTTGTCGCATTATAAACGGAAAAAAAGTCACACTTCAGGTGCTTATGACAAAACATTTCAGCTTCCCAAAAACTGCAGACGAAAGAAATTCCTTTTTAAAAGTAACTTTCCCAACACTGGAAACTAAAGATGGCATGAAAAAAAAAACTCAAGACAGTTCAGAGTACTTAATTTATTGCCGCCAATATGTTGTTGAGCAATCACAAATAGTCTGTTAAAAAATACAGTACACTTAACTTAAACGTAAAAGCGTTATATAAAAGCATGATAAAGCATACTATGGCATACAAGAATAACTTTCCTAAAATGTACATCTTTACAAAGTGTTTACAAAGTACAACACCCAAAACCATTTAAGATAGCACGTTGTGTAAATAGTAAATAAATACAGAATACAATGATTTGCTAATTATTGTCAACTTATATTAAATTGAATGGACTGCAAAGATAAGATACTTAATGTTTGAACTGACAAACTTATTTTATTTGTTTCAAATAATCATTGACTTAAACGTCCGCAGTTTCCAAAATACAATTTGAAAAGTAGACTTGTCAGACCACAGAACACTTCTCCACTTTGCATCAGTCCATCTTAGATGTGCTCGGGCCACGCAAAGTCAACGGCGTTTCTGGGTGTTGTTGATAAATAGCTTTCGCTTTGCATAGTAGAGGCATAACTTGCACATACAGATGTAGCGGCGAACTGTAATTACTGACAGTGGCTATCTGAAGTGTTCCTTAGCCCATGTGGTGATATCCTTTACACACTGATGCCGCTTTTTGATGCAGTATCGCTTGAGGGATCGATGTTGGTTTTCAGCCTTGCCGCTTGTGTGGAATGATTTCTCCAGATTCTCTGAACCTTTTGATGATATTACGGACCATAGACGGTGAAATCCCTAAATTCCTTGCAATAACTGGTTGAGAACTCCAATAGCAATATAAAAATAGATATACTGTATACATTTTTGCAAAAATAAAACAAAGAACCAATGGCCTAAAATATACACATTAGTGTACCAAAGACAAACAATAAGTGACGAAAAAGTATCATCCATCCATTTTCTGCTGCTTGTCCCATCCATCCATCCATTTTCTACCGCTTATTCCCTTTTGGGGTCGCGGGGGGCGCTGGCGCCTATCTCAGCTACAATCGGGCGGAAGGCGGGGTACACCCTGGACAAGTCGCCACCTCATCGCAGGGCCAACACAGATAGACAGACAACATTCACACTCACATTCACACACTAGGGCCAATTTAGTGTTGCCAATCAACCTATCCCCAGGTGCATGTTTTTTGGAAATGGGAGGAAGCCGGAGTACCCGGAGGGAACCCACGCATTCACGGGGAGAACATGCAAACTCCACACAGAAAGATCCCGAGCCTGGATTTGAACCCAGGACTGCAGGACCTTCGTATTGTGAGGCAGACGCACTAACCACTGTTGTTCTTAAACAATTTGCTCACACATTTGTTCACAAAGTGGTGACCCACGCCTTATGCTTGTTTGTGAACGACCTAGCATTTCACAGAAGCTTCTTTTACACCCAATCATGGCACCCGCCTGTTCCCAATTAGCCTGTTCACCTGAGGGATGTTCCAAATAAGTGTTTGAAGAGCATTCCAATAACTTTCTCAGTGTTTTTTGCCACCTGTGCCAGCTTTTTTGAAACACGTTGCAGGCATCAAATTCCAAATGAGCTAATATTTGCAAAAAAAATAACAGCTTTCCAGTTCGAACGTTAAGTATCGTGTCTCTGCAGTCTATTCAATTGAATATAAGTTGAAAAGGATTTGCCAATCATTGTATTCTATTTTTATTTACAATTTACACAACGTGACAACTTCACTGGTTTTTGGGTTTTGTAGATGTTTGAAGAAATGTGCAAAACATGGGGAGTCAAAAAGACCCGCAGTCCCCACCTGTGAAGCCGATGACAAAAGTATACAAGAAAAAAAACCCGACATACTTCATATTTATGCGTTTCCTGATATGAACAGTTTACCGTGGTGTTGTGCATTAAAAACAAATCTTTATTACCTTTTAACATTTGGAACTTGTATGGAGCAGTGCAACTACCAATTCACAGCATTTGATTTGGCGAACGAACACCCCCCCAAATCAGAATAAACTTTAAATAAATACATTAATCTTTCATTTACAAGCTGTAATGGACCTGCCTTCGCATTAATAGCAATAAAAGTCATCATAAAGATGCTTTTGAATAAATAAGATGCTTTGAGCTGATGGTATGAAATGAGACTATTAATCAACACCTGTGTGGAACTGTTGATTAGCGGTGTGATACATGCTGTACATGTCATACCCACTCACCACATGCAGAACTACTTTAACATCAGTTTTTTTGTAGACCCAGAACAGAATATTGACTACCACTATTCATTATGGATGCCCTCAGAAGATTTGATCACATAAAACATTTCGATTTTTTATGTTTAAAAGAAATGCAAAGCCTTACCGTATTTTTGGACTATAAAGGCGCACTTAAAATCCTTTTAATTTTCTCAAAAATCGAAACTGCGCCTTATAACCCGTTGCGCCTAATCTGCGGAATCATTTTGGTTGTGCTTACCGACCTCAAAGCTATTTTATTTGGTACATGGTGTAATGATAAGTGTGACCAGTAGATGGCAGTCACACATAAGAGATCAATCAATCAATCAATCTTTTCTTTTTCTTCTATGTCCCACTCTCCCTTGTGGAGGGGGTCCGGTCCGATCCGGTGGCCATGTACTGCTTGCCTGTGTATCGGCCCGGGGCATCTTTGCGCTGCTGATCCGCCTCCGCTTGGGATGGTTTCCTGCTGGCTCCGCTATGAACGGGACTCTCGCTGCTGTGTTGGATCCATTATGGATCGAACTTTCACAGTATCATGTTAGACCCGCTCGACATCCATTGCTTTCCTCCTCTCCAAGGTTCTCATAGTCATCATTGTCACCGACGTCCCACTGGGTCATTATTGTCACCGATGTCCCACTGGGTGTGAGTTTTCCTTGCCCTTATGTGGGCCTACCGAGGATGTCGTAGAGGTTTGTGCAGCCCTTTGAGACACTAGTGATTTAGGGCTATATAAGTAAACATTGATTGATTGATTGATTGATTGACATAAGAGATAAGTGTCGACTGCAACATGACTCAAGTGAACAACACCAAAACTTTAAATGTTCCATTGAGAATGTAGAACATTACACACGGCACTCAAAAATTTGCCAAAAATGTTTTTAGTACGACTTCGGTAAGCTATGAAGCCGCACAGCTTGATGGATTGTCTGCGCATTAATCATACGAGTATCATTATGGTGCGTGTATAAGGACCGCAAAATGGCCCCTAGTAGCAGACATATTACCTGACGTTTTGTTTGGCAGTATTACGCAAAACCTACTTTTCATACCTTTTGGTACCTGCTGATCTGTATTTGGAATCTGCATAAGTCCTGAAAATTTGCGTGCATCTGCCGTAGTCGATAAACTTCTTCTTTTTCTCTACCTTCTTATGGGACATTCATTTTCCGCTGTTGCCATTTCTAATACAAAGTAGTGTAAAGTTCTTACTTATACCTATCAGTAAACCCGCCATGAAAGCGCTAAAACATACAGGCGTAGTGAGTTTACATTATTCACCCAAGGAACTTTAGTTATTAGAGAGTTCGGGTCGGACGGTTTTTCACGGGAGTTGCTGCTCTGTTATTGATTGAAGTAAAGTTTGAATGTCATTAAAAGAGTTAGCTCCATCTTTTGACACTTCTTCCACTCCCGTCCTTGCACGCTACACCGTTACAATAAAGATGACCGGGAGAAAACACTGTCGAAAGTGATTCACGTAAAGAAGACCGCGCACAAAACAGCACATCCTGAAGAGACCGTCAGAAATCAACTTGAAGATGATCTGTTAAACATAATTTATGCAACATTTTGACCAAAGAACCACCATTACATGTTATGTAGACCACAAGGAAGTGTTTAACATTCAGAAAAAAATCATAATAATATGACCCCTTTAATGCGCCTTATAATCCGATACGCCTTTTGTATGAAAAAAGACCTGACTAGACCCGCTCATCTGGAGTGCGCCTTTTAACCCGGTGCGCCCTATGGTCCGAAAAATACGGTACATTTCTTATTTAGTCAGAAATATCAGCCTACTATTTTTTTAATCTACTGTGCCTCGGTCAAGGCGCACAATCACTAAAATGTGTATGCTGAGCCTATTAGATCTGTATTAGCTAGCATGGCGCTGTGTTACATTTATTTGCAATTTGTTTAACATTTATTTTTACAGGTGCTTAAAATGCTACTCAAAATAAAAAAGTTCCACGGGTCTATTTAAGATGTTGAACACTGATATGATTGTACTTCCAATTATCAGTAGCAGGTTTGTAAAAATACTTAATAAGCAGACTGGAAGTCCTAAGGCGGCTTGCTTGTAGGATTCAAAGCGCTATTGTTCACTGATAAGATCCTACGTCGTTTACCTTGAAGCATAAAATAGGAGTTATTTACATAATCAGTGTACAAAATATTTGTACTCTGAAATCCAAGAACTTGGTTTACAAAGAACTTGAACTACATTTGCGGTTATTCCCTTTTGTTTGTGGATAAAGTAGCAGTAGCAGGGACTCTTTCTGTGGCAATGGATTTTTTGTAGACTTAAGCTAAGCTACTAGAGCTCAGACAGTGAAGCTTTTCCCTTAGAGACTGGACGATTTTGGGTTGGCTCTGTTGTGGTTCACTCCATAGATACTTCTCCAAATGCTCACAATCCAGTGATCTGGCGGCATGCGCCGGCGTACACGGCAAACTCCGGGAATGGACGGGACCCCGGTTTTGATGGGAAAGCCCAGCCACAGAGCTGAGACTTTGCTGTGTTGCGCCACACTTCTCCGGGTCGATTTCTTCCTCGGAGCGGATCTCCACGTAGTCGTCGTCGTCGCCGTTGTCCTTGAAGTTGGCAAAGTAGTTCTGGGTGGCCGTGAGGATGCTTAAAGCGGACATTCGGTTTAGGACAACCACATGTTGACCATCATGCAAGGTGAGATCGGACTCTCCCTGGGTAGATCTCTCTGGGAGACTGCTTTGACGACCAGCATGGCCCAAAGAGGGACCAAGGAGTCTTTCGGGGGAACAATCCACACCCGGCCCGTTACATTTTAGTCCGGGTTGGTTGTTTTTCTCCACTTGCAAGCTACTTAACGAGCTGACCGACTGACTGTGTCTTGTCGGAGAGGAAGGCTGTCTCTGGATGGTACTGTACACATGTTCGTCTTTCTCGTTGGGCGCTGATATGCACGAGCTCCATCTCTGGGATGGCGGTGAGCTCGGGGTGATGAAAGAAGGGATGGAGCGGGAAGCGGTAAGTTTACGCTCAGGCGCGGAAGAGGCTCTTGCATTGCGCACGTCGCCGGAAGACGACATGAAGCTGGAAAGCTCTCCATTGCTGTAGGTGGAGTGTAGCCACTCTTCCTCCGCAGAGGTCTCAGGTAAGGATGGAGAGGACGAAAGACCGGGGTGGCTATGGTGCACTGTGGCGGAAGAGTCTTTGAACATTACCTGGTCATAGAGCTGGGAATACTCAGCTATCCTTGCACCTGAAGATGAAATACAATACATGAGATGTATGTTACAACTTGGCCAGAATACATTACAATTAAAAGGTAGAAATGGAATCGCATCAAAGCCAAACTATCCTGAATAAATCAGTCCGACTTGGTTTAAAGAGGTATGACAAGCTAAACAAAGACTGTTACACGGGTGCTTCCTGCCTAACAAGCCCCAATATCCGCAAACTAGGATTGTCTCGATACCAATACTTTGGTACTGGTACCTGAGAAGGAGCTGAACCGGAAGGCAAAGCTCTTAATTTACTGGTCAATTTAGGTTGCCATCCCTACCTATGTCCATGAGTTTTGGTTTATGTCTGAAAGGACAAAATCACGGGTGCAAGCGGTCAAAATCAATTTCCTCTGCCGGGTGGCATGGCTCTCCCTTAGAGATAGAGTGAGAAGCTCTGTCATCCGGGAGGAGCTCAAAGTAAAGCCACTGCCCCTTCACATTTTTTTCCTAAACATAGATAGGGCCCATCCTTTTGTTTTTGGTTGTAGTTTTTAATAAGATGCAATTTTTTTTTTCCAGTTTTCATTTGCAGTCTGTTATGTGCTAATGAATCCACTGCATGGCAAAATCTAGTAATGTTATGAGTTTAGAAACACAATAGAATTTATTTTTATTTTTTTTAGACTACCTGGATGCATTGGTTTTCCACATTGTCCCACACAAACGTCAAACATCTGGTAATTTGGATCCGGTCACCCTACCCAGTTAGGACGACCCGTCAGTATTTTTTTTAATTTTTTTTATCAGGGTCAATATGGTTCTCTTGCCTTGCACTTTTAATGGTAACAAGATATGTAATATCTGAAAAACAAATGTTTTGCATTACCTATAGCAGCTCCACCTTGTTTCTTCTCCTCTAAGATGGCCGCCAGGTCTTTCTGCCTCCTGTCAGGTCTGTGTCGACCACAAGAGTCCCCAGGATCCATACTCCTCATACGCAACAGTTGGTTAGCTTTCTTTATCTTCTGGCTATACTGTCGTGCCATCAGAAAGACACGACTCTTGGATTTGTCCATAAGTTCCAGGGGGAAGTCAACTGACTCACCCAGCAGGAGAGAGGAGGAGGCCAGTGGAGAGTCCAGAACTGCCAGCTGCCCTGGAAACAAACCATGGAGATCCTTGATAGAATTCTCTCTTCGAGGAGGGGTTTTTGGAGGAAGTTCGACCAGGTCATCATCCTCTAATCGGAAGCTGCCGCTACTTAGGCGAGCCAGTCTGTTGCGAATGCTTTTCACTGTGCCGGGTAAGGGTTCTGGTGTGACTGGAAGAGGCTTTGGACTAGAAGCAGGACTCTGAAGTTCACCTTCAGTGGTTCCGTCACCTTGAAAGTCAGAGAGGTTGATGACTGGGATGGTGAAAGATTGTGATGAGCACACAGGGGGTGGTCTAGCCTGATGTGCTGGGGGGCTCTTAGTTGGATGCATGGCTAATTGGGGATCAGCCATATGACTGGTTTTGACTGAGGGTGTCCTCTTTAGTGACTCACTGGCATTGACCGGGAATGCGGAAGGCAGTCGTTCGGCTTTCTTTTCATTGTTCCTGATGTAGTTTTCCAAGTCATTCCAGAGCTCATCACCGTGTTCTGACATTCGATTTCCTTTCTGTGAATGTTTGGAGGCGATGAAAGCAGAGGACGAGGAGTACTCTGGCTCTGATTGGACGGAATGGAGGGTTCCGGATCTTTCATCATTTCCAAAGTGGAGACTCTGCTCTGACACGAACGCTCGGATAATCCCACTTAAGTCTTGTTCAGAAGGCAGCAGACTGTCTCTCTGCTGATCGGCGTTGATTCCTATGGTTTCTAGTGATGGAGGATCCCGAAAGCATATGGTGTCATAGATGTTCTCCTCAACCATGTTTAGCTCAGATCTCTGCACTGGCTTCCCTTCTGGAGTGGGGAACTGATTGGTATCTTTGTAATTATCAAATTTGAGGATCGGTTCTGTGGTGTCTTGTACCTCTGGCACATTAGGTGCAATTGTTAATTGGCAATGGGAAGGTTCTTTCCGTGACCCATCTGAATCTCTTCTGACAAGGCCCATTCTCTTAAGGTCTTCATAGTTGATGTTGTCATAAACATTTTCAATGTCATCCATTGTTAGCTGTTCGGCTGACGAAGACCCAGATATGTCATTGCTGGAAGACTCTGTGTGAATCACTTCCAGGTTGTGACCAGGCTGGTTGTCATCTGAATTCTGTCGATCTTCTGTTGCAGTCTCGCCGACACTACTTGCTCTTCGCAGAACCCTGCTGCCATTCGAGGGAGGTTCAATCTGGACACAAGGTTGCTGCTCTACATGCCAGCTACAAGGCCGGGCCGTCCTCGGAGACAACGCCTCGTCTGATATCCCTGTGGGTGCCTCAGGTTCTACTCTGCCTGGTTCTGTTGGAACAAACATCTGGTAGATATCCTCGTCGTCATCATCGGGCTGCATGGTTCGCTGTCTGGTGGGGAACATGGCTCTGCGAGCGCGGTGGTCTGCCCAAATGTTTCTAACAGAGTGCTCACTATCTGTCACTACTACTGATGGGACTGAGGACTCTGGAGGTTCCTCTGTCACATTAGAGGTTCTGCGAAGTGGCGGGTGGTGACTTCCATCCCTCACAAGGGATTCTCTGGCTTTCTAAAAGATGAAAATGACATTAATGAGATATAAGTTGGACATTTGAGGTTTTCAGATGAACAATTCCATACCTGTAGATCTGAAGGACTCATGTTAAAGGCTTTCCACTGTTCAATACTGTCTACTGATGCTTGAGGGTTCAGCTTCTTCCTACTGCTTTTACCTGGGACTCGCAACCTCTTCCCACCTCCCTGAATGAAGAATCATACCTTTAGGACCAGAAGTAGCCTGAATACTGTTATGTTCTGATCTCAAAACTGACCAGGCCGCTCTCATCCTCATCATCTGCATCTTGCTGATGTGGCTCCTCCCCTTCCTCTCGATCACTGTGGTCACCAGGGTCCAAAGACTCCTGTGATTGGTTGATGAGACTGCGGCTGCGACCGATTGTACCCAGAGCCAGCTGGGACACGGGAGAGAGCAGGGTGGCGCCCAGACTTGTTCGCTGGAATGAAACAAAAATATACTTATATATTTATATAGCGCTTTTCTCTAGTGACTCAAAGCGCTTTTACATGGTGAAACCCAATATCTAAGTTACATATTTATACCAGTGTGGGTGGCACTGGGAGCAAGTGGGTAAAGTGTCTTGCCCAAGGACAAAACGGCAGTGACGAGAATGGCGGAAGCGGGGATCAAACCTAGAACCCTCAAGTTGCTGGCACGGCCACTCTACCAATCGAGCTACATTGCTAAAAATATGTTTTTCTGTCATGGTAATGCCTGCGTGAACGGCACCATTACTGTAATTTAACCCTCTATGAAGGAAATACAGAAGACAAGCTCTTTGCTTGCATATTATTTTATTGAACTACAGTGACTTTGTCCGAAAGTGTTTTACTTTGACCTTGTTCTGCAGAAGTTTTAATTTAAGGATTTCTGCGCTCTTATTTTGCTAATGCAGTCTGTGATATTGCTTCCTTTTTAGCTCGTCCTCTCCATAGTCCCTGCTTGTTGATTAATGATAATTGCAACCGTCTAACAGCTAGGTGTCAAAGACAAGGCCCACGGGCCAGATCCGGCCCACGAATTAATTATCTATGACCCCCGAGAGTATATTTGATTAGTATTATAATCGGCCCGCAGGCCGCAGCCACCTGCTGCTGTTTTGCACGCACCAATACTCCATTCCCCACAATGCAACGGTAGTCTGCAAACTCACTGCAATATATATACTAATATAAAACTGCACAGTAATGTCAGATTGAATGCTAAAAACGTTGTGAAAGACCGCCTTAAAAACACAATGTAATTTTAAATATTTTTACTGAATGAGAGACCAAGAATGTACATGAAAATAAAACATGTGGGATTTACAATATTTATTACAAATCCCGTTTCCATATGAGTTGGGAAATTGTGTTAGATGTAAATATAAACGGAATACGATGATTTGCAAATCATTTTCAACCCATATTCAGTTGAAAATGCTACAAAGAGAAACATATTTGATGTGCAAACTGCAAATAATCATAAACTTTAGAATTTGATGCCAGCAACACGTGACAAAGAAGTTGGGAAAGGTGGCAAAAATACTGATGAAGTTGAGGAATGCTCATCAAACACTTATTTGGAACATCCCATAGGTGTGCAGGCTAATTGGGAACAGGTGGGTGCCATTATTGGGTATAAGAGCAGCTTCCATGAAATGCTAAGTAATTCACAAACAAGGATGGAGCGAGGGTCACCAATTTGTAAGCAAATTGTCAAGCAGTTTGAGAACATTTCTCAACGAGCTATTGCAAGTAATTTAGGGATTTTACCATCTACGGTCCGTAAAATCATCAAAAGGTTCAGAGAATCTGGAGAAATCACTGCACGCAAGCGATGATATTACGGACCTTTGTTCCCTCAGGCGGTACTGCATCAAAAACCGACATCAGTGTGTAAAGGATATCACCACATGGGCTCAGGAACACTTCATAAAACCACTGTCAGTAACTACAGTTGGTCGCTATATCTGTAAGTGCAAGTTAAAACTCTACTATGCGAAGCGAAAGCCATTTATCAACAACACCCAGGAACGCCACCGGCTTCGCTGGGCCCGAGCTCATCTAAGATGGACTGATGCAAAGTGGAAAAGTGTTCTGTGGTCGGACGAGTCCACATTTCAAATTATATTTGGAAACTGTGGACGTGGTGTCCTCCGGAGCAAAGAGGAAAATAACCATCCGGATTGTTATAGGCGCAAAGTTCATTATTCATCAGCATTCAGGGCAAATGTCAACTTTCAACACCCCCTACTCCCTAATAATGGCTAAACGGAAGGTGGACGGTGAAAACAGGGTTTTCAAGCTAGGTGGAAGGCAGAGTACATGTTCACGGAGGTAAAAGTCTTGTGTGTGGAGAAAGTGTGGCTGTAATGAAAGAATATAATCTAAGAAGGCACTATGAAACGTCTAAGAAATACAAGGACAAGAATATGGACACGGAACAAAGGCTACAGAAGTTCTGACAGGCTTTGTTCACTAAAGCCATAACACAAAGCTATAGTGTCGTTTTGATAACTGACACCAGGTTTAATTATAAATGTAATATTTGAATAATAAATGAATGTGTTGTGGCAGTATGCGGATTTCACCAATGCGGCGGTTTGTGGAAACAATTGGTTACTTTTCCAAACATTTTTTAAAAACTGCCATGTTGGAATGCTAAACAGGAAGTGCTTAAAGCAGGGGTCACCAACGCAGTAGAAAACAGCTTCAACTTAAATATGCTGGAATTAGCCCAAAAGCTAAATTGCATCCATGCTCCTTATGCAGGTACAAAAACACGTAGACACACAATAAAACCATATATAATCTGTTTTTCTGCAATGATCTTCCTGATTTTTTAGGCACTAAAATAAATGTGATACTGGGATCTTGTTGCTCAAGCATTGGTCATGTCCTTGTAATTACCCAGTTTGACCGCTAGAGGACTCTCGAGACAACTTAATGCTTTTAAAAGCGCTGCGTCTTAGAAGCAGTGTTAGTTCTGAAGAGAAGTCTTAACTGATGTATTTTATTGTATAGACTAAATTTAGTTATTAAATACCATTATACTACGGTGCACATTTTTATTGATATCCTCTTTATATTTTTGTCTTTCGGGCCACAAATCTGTCATTAAAATTTGCCGAAAAAATTTCACTGTAGTACAAAAATTAAGGCCCCGGGGCCAAATGCGGCCCGTTAAACTCGTCAATCTGGCCCGCCGGACATTCCCAAATCATTTTTTTAGATCTTTAAGATGGAAACTGTAGCTGCCATTATGATGTGCAGTGATGTTTTCTAATGTCCGTAAATCTTGAACTATACAAAGTAGGGGTGTGGGAAAAAATCGATTCGAAAACGAATCATGGTTCTCACGTTGTGCGATTCAGAATCGGTTCTCATTTTTTTTTTAAATCTATTTTTTTTAATTTTTTTTATTTTTAAAAAATTGTTATCGGTAGGTCCATCCATCCATCCATCCATCATATTCCGCTTATCCGAGGTCGGGTCGCGGGGGCAACAGCCTAAGCAGGGAAACCCAGACTTCCCTCTCCCCAGCCACTTCGTCTAGCTCTTCCCGGGGGATCCCGAGGCGTTCCCAGGCCAGCCAGGAGACATAGTCTTCCCAACGTGTCCTGGGTCTTCCCCGTGGCCTGCTACCGGTTGGACGTGCCCTAAACACCTCCCTAGGGAGGCGTTCGGGTGGCATCCTGACTAGATGCCCGAACCACCTCATCTGGCTCCTCTCGATGTGAAGGAGCAGCGGCTTTACTTTGAGTTCCTCCCGGATGGCAGAGCTTCTCACCCTATCTCTAAGGGAGAGCCCCGCCACACGGCGGAGGAAACTCATTTCGGCCGCTTGTACCCGTGATCTTATCCTTTCGGTCATGACCCAAAGCTCATGACCATAGGTGAGGATGGGAACGTAGATCGACCGGTAAATTGAGAGCTTTGCCTTCCGGCTCAGCTCCTTCTTCACCACAACGGATCGGTACAACGTCCGCATTACTGAAGACGCCGCACCGATCTGCCTGTCGATCTCACGATCCACTCTTCCCTCACTCGTGAACAAGACTCCTTGGTACTTGAACTCCTCCACTTGGGGCAGGGTCTCCTCCCCAACCCGGAGATGGCATTCCACCCTTTTCCGGGGGAGAACCATGGACTCGGACTTGGAGGTGCTGATTCTCATTCCGGTCGCTTCACACTCGGCTGCGAACCGATCCAGCGAGAGCTGAAGATCCCGGTCAGATGAAGCCATCAGGACCACATCATCTGCATAAAAGCAGAGACCTAATCCTGCGGTTACCAAACCGGAACCCCTCAACGCCTTGACTGCGCCTAGAAATTCTGTCCATAAAATATCGGTAGGTCGTGAGTTCAAATCCCGGTGTCCGAGTCATACCAAAGACTATAAAAATGGGACCCATTACCTCCCTGCTTGGCACTCAGCATTAAGGGTTGAAATTGGGGGTTAAAACCACCATAAATGATTCCCGGGCGCGGCACCGCTGCTGCCCACTGCTCCCCTCACCTCCCAGGGGGTGATCAAGGGTGATGGGTCAAATGCAGAGGATAATTTCGCCACATCTAGTATGTGTGTGACAATCATTTGTACTTTAACTTTACAAGCTTGACAACACACAGTGTCCAAGGTTTTCACAATGATAAAATAAGTCATAGTTTTGGTTCGTTTAATAGTTAAAACAAATGTACATTATTGCAATCATTGTCCTTTACAATTATAAAAGCTTTAAAAAAAAATCTACTACCGGTACTCTGCTAGCATTTCAGCAGACTGGGGTAGATCCTGCTGAAATCCTATGTATTGAATGAATACAGAATTGTTTTGAATTGGAAAAGTATCGTTTTTGAATCGAGAATCATGTTGCATTGAAAAAAATCGATATATAATCGAATCGCCACCCCAAGAATCGATATTGATTCGAATCGTGGGACAACCACGATTCGAATCAATATCGATTCTTGGGGTAGCGATTCGATTATATATCGATTTTTTAAGGGTTGAAATTGGGGGTTAAAATCACCATAAATGATTCCCGGGCGCGGCACCGCTGCTGCCCACTGCTCCCCTCACCTCCCAGGGGTTGATCAAGGGTGATGGGTCAAATGCAGAGGATAATTTCGCCACATCTAGTATGTGTGTGACAATCATTTGTACATTAACTTTACAAGCTTGACAGCACACAGTGTCCAAGGTTTTCACAATGATAAAATGAGTCATAGTTTTGGTTCGTTTAATAGTTAAAACAAATGTACATTATTGCGATCAGTTGATAAAACATTGTCCTTTACAATTATAAAAGCTTTAAAAAAAATCTACTACCGGTACTCTGCTAGCATGTCAGCAGACTGGGGTAGATCCTGCTGAAATCCTATGTATTGAATGAATACAGAATTGTTTTGAATTGGAAAAATATCGTTTTTGAATCGAGAATCATGTTGCATCGAAAAAAAAATCGATATATAATCGAATCGCTACCCCAAGAATCGATATTGATTCGAATCGTGGGACAACCAAAGATTGGCAGCCCTAATACAAAGTATTTCAATGGTTGGAATCTGTGCTTTTGCATGATATACTACTTACTATGGTAATCAAATTAGTTACTATGGTAATCCAATTAGTTACTATGGTAATCCAATTAGTTACTATGGTAATCTAAGTCAAGGCACCAAGCAGTGTGGGTGGGGATTGTTTCCACAGAGGCCAGCCTGAAATGTGAATGTCATGGACAAACTCGGAAGGAGATTTTTACAACAAAGTTCTAAAGCTTAGTGATATATGAGATATATCAGATAGTATGTAAGTATTTTTTACCCTTCGCGTTCATATTTTGCTGTGTTTGTTGCATTTTTCTTGCGTTTCGCTAAGTTGTAAGATATGTCGATGGAGAAGTGGTGTGATGTTCATATGCTGTCAATATTTAGTGTTTTATCGATCATACAAACCCCTTTTTCGTATGAGTTGGGAAATTGTGTTAGATGTAAATATAAACGGAATACAATGATTTGCAAATCCTTTTCAACCCATATTCAATTGAATGCACTGCAAAGACAACATATTTGATGTCCAAAATCGAAAACTTTGATATTTTTTGGGGAAAATAATAATTAACTTAGAATTTCATAGGTGCAACAAGTGCAAAAATAGTAGTTGGGAAAGGGCATGTTCACCACTGTGTTACATCACCTTTTCTTTTAACAACACTCAAACGTTTAGGAACTGAGGGAACTAATTGTTGAAGCTTTGAAAGTGGAATTCTTTACCATTCTTGCTTGATGTACAGCTTAACTTGTTCAACAGTCCGGGGTCTCCGCTATTGTATTTTACGCTTCATAATGCGCCACACATTTTCGATGGGAGACATGTCTGGACTACAGGCAGGCCAGGAAAGTACCCGCACTCTTTTACTACGAAGCCACGCTGTTGTAACACATGGCTTGGCATTGTTTTGCTGATAACGTTGCTTGGATGACAACATATGTTGCTCCAAAACCTGTATGTACCTTTCAGCATTAATGGTGCCTTCACAGATGTGTAAGTTACCCATGCCTTGGGCACTAATACACCCCCATACCATCACAGATGCTGGCTTTTGAACTTTGCGCCTATAACAATCCGGATGGTTATTTTCCTCTTTGTTCCGGAGGACACCACGTCCACAGTTTCCAAATATGATTTCAAATGTGGACTCGTCCGACCACGGAACACTTTTCCACTTTGCACCAGTCCATCTTAGATGAGCTCGGGCCCAGCGAAGCCGGTGGCGTTCCTGGGTGTTGTTGATAAATGGCTTTCGCTTCGCATAGTAGAGTTTTAACTTGCACTTACAAATGTAGCGACCAACTGTAGTTACTGACAGTGGTTTTATGAAGTGTTCCTGAGCCCATGTGGTACTTGCAGTGATTTCTCTCGATTCTCTGAACCTTTTGATGATTTTACGGACCGTAGATGGTAAAATCCCTAAATTCCTTCCAATTGGTCATTGAGAAATGTTGTTCTCAAACTGCTTGACAATTTGCTTACAAATTGATGACCCTAACCCCATCTTGTTTGTGAATTACTTCGCATTTCATGGAAGCTGCTTTTATACCCAAACATGGCACCCACCTGTTCCCGATTAGCCTGCACACCTATGGGATTTTCCAAATAAGTGTTTGATGAGCATTTCTCAACTTTATCCGTATTTATTGCCACCTTTCCCAACTTCTTTATCACGTGTTGCTGGCATCAAATTCTAAAGTTTATGATTATTTGCAGTTTGCACATCAAATATGTTGTCTTTGTAGCATATTCAACTGAATATGGGTTGAAAATGATTTGCAAATCATTGTATTCTGTTTATATTTACATCTAACACAATTTCCCAACTCATATGGAAACGGGGTTTGTAGTTAATATTGTAAATCCCACATTTTTTTATTTTTATGTACATTCTTGGTCTCTCATTCAGTAAAAAGATTTGAAATTACATTGGGCTTTTTAAGGTGGTCTGTCACAACGTTTTTAGCATTCAATCTGACATCATTGTGCAGCTTTGTATTAGTGTTCCTAAAAATAGATATACCGGCCCCCCGGACAGATTTTTTTCTCCAAATTTGGGCCCCGAGGCAAAATAATGTGGTAGACCACATACTCAGCAACTACAGGATGGTAACTTGACTAGGTGCATTATTTTGGAGCATACTTCAATATACATTTTACGTTCACTTTTTTATGTCTAACCTTTTCTCCATCCGTGTTGGCAGCATTCTGCCTGGCATTCTTCAGTAATTTTGAAAGAGGTTCTGAGGGCACAAATGAATCATTTTGTGTTTATTATTAAAAAAAAAAAAAAAAGAATGATGAAAAGACAATTCTTACCTTTCCTGCGTCCTCTGCGAGGGGAGGGGCCCACTTTTGTCTGTGGGGAATCCTTCTTGTCACCGTCAGGGATGCTGAAATGAAATCCAGGATGGTCTGGAGGAAGACGGAGGGGATATGTTACAACATACTGTATGATGGTTCCCGCGTGGTTGAGATTGGTGTAACCCCAGGATGCAGAGATAGATGGCGACGTGCTGGTAAAAGAATTTAATTAAATTGGAAAAAAGAACACAATAAATGGGTTGTACTTGCATAGCGCTTTTCTACCTTCAAGGTACTCAAAGCACTTTGACACTACTTCCACATTTACCCATTCACACACACATTCACACACTGATGGAGGGAGCTGCCATGCAAGGCGCCAACCAGCACCCATCAGGAGCAAGGGTGAAGTGTCTTGCTCAGGAAACAACGGACGTGACGAGGTTGGTTCTAGGTGGGATTTGAACCAGGGACCCTCGGGTTGCGCACGGCCACTCTTCCACTGCGCCACGCCGTCCCTAGGGGTGGGCGATATCGCAAATTTGGGTATCGATACCGATCCGATCCGATACCGGCCAGTATCGCCGATACCGATACCGGAAGTGTCGTCATCTGATTGGTGGGGGTGGGGGGGGGGGGATTTCGGGGTATCGATACTTTTGAAAAACAAATTTGTACTTTTGCCTTTATTAATTGATTATGAGGTGGTTCGGGCATCTGGTCAGGATGCCACCCGAACGCCTCCCTAGGGAGGTGTTTAGGACACGTCCAGCTGGTAGGAGGCCACGGGGAAGACCCAGGACACGTTGAGAAGACTATGTCTCCCGGCTGGCCTGGGAACGCCTCGGGATCCCCCGGGATTTATACACTTTTATTTTCATTTTACTGTTTTAATTGATTTTACCCTTTAAAATAGTTTTTAATCATATTTGTTTTTATATTGTTTTTATTGGTTTTATTTTAATTCATTTTTTGTTTTATTCAGTCATTGGTGGAGCATAATATTGTTTTTAACATGGCTGTGCAGCACTTTGGAAACGTTATTGTTGTTTAAATGTGCTATATACATAAAGTGGATTGGATTGGATTGGGAAGAGCTGGACGAAGTGGCTGGAGATAGGGAAGTCTGGGCTTCCCTGCTTAGGCTGCTGCCCCCGCGACCCGACCTCGGATAAGCGGAAGATGATGGATGGATAATTGATTATGATAATAATACAACACAGGACAACTATTTAAGTCAAAAAAATAAAATATTTATTACAAAAGTAATATCAACAGCAATAAAGTAATGCAAATAAGGTGCAAACAACTACTGAACCTGGCTTGTCGCCTCAAAACACACAAACACTTAAGGTAAATAACAAAACTCTAGTTATTGAACAAAGTTGTAAACATGAACACAAAACAAAAGAACTGAGAAATTCAAATAATAAAGTAATAATCCATCCATTTTCTACCGCTTATTCCCTTGTGGCGCCTATCTCAGCTACAATCGGGCGGAAGGCGGGGTACACCCTGGACAAGTCGCCACCTCATGGCAGGGCCAACACAGATAGACAGACAACATTCACACTCACATTCACACACTAGGGACCATTTAGTGTTGCCAATCAACCTATCCCCAGGTGCATGTCTTTGGAGGTGGGAGGAAGCCGGAGTACCCGGAGGGAACCCACGCATTCACGGGGAGAACATGCAAACTCCACACAGAAAGATCCCGAGCCTGGATTTGAACCCAGGACTGCAGGACCTTCGTATTGTGAGGCAGACGCACTCACCCCTCTGCCACCGTGAAGCCCAAAAGTAATAATATAAATTACAATAAAGTAAGTAGTGCAAATAAGGTGAAAACAAATACTGAACTTGGCTAGTCGCCTCACAACACACAAGAACTTAAGTTAAAAAAAAAACGCTAGTTATTAAACAGTTGTAAAAATGAACACAAAACAAAAGAACTGAGAAATTCTTATCGTTATTTTAGTGCAATAAAATAATTTACAGTTTACAACCAAGACATTAAGTCGCACTGGAAACGCACGCGTGTGTGTGTGTGTGTGCGTGTCCGAGTGAACCTCGGAGCGGATGATACTGATGTGTGTGCGCGAACGCACCGAGCGTCATGTTAATTGTATTTATTTAATTTTATTCCGGGTTGAAGATGAATTTTTAAAGTGTTTTTAAATCTCGTTCGCGACCCATCACTAGGGAGGAGGGTGGAGTGGTGAGGAGCGCTGCGTTGCGCTCGCATTTTTTTTTTAAATCGGAGTCATTCGCTTAATTTGGTGAAGTATCGATACCATCACGCCAGTATCGATACGCCCAGCCCTAGAACACAAGGCAGCAGAGTATGCATTGGCAGCAAGGCATCTACCACTCTACAAGTGAACCACAAAGAACCTAACTGTCAATTGAAAACAGGTGTGAAGGAGGGAAACGGAACACGAAATGGGAGGTGCAGCAAAGCCTATAAGGCTAGGGCTATTTAACTGGCGTCCCGGAGGGCAAAATCAGGCCCCAGAATGACACTATATTATATACATTATATACGATTCAGGTCAAAACTTGGAAAACAAACATTTTTGCAGAACATTTCCTAGAAACACTAAAACTTGTACCTGCAAACTCATTGGTAGATCATAGCACTGACATTTTAACCTTGCGAGCAGACAGAACATTAGGGTGCAAACGTGTGATTTACATAACTCAGGCATTCCCCAGGGCACACTTTAAGTCCATCCATCCATCCATTTTCTACCGCTTATTCCTTTTAGGGGTCGCGGGGGAAGCTGGCGCCTATCTCAGCTACAATCGGGCGGAAGGCGGGGTACACCCTGGACAAGTCGCCACCTCATCGCAGGGCCACTTTAAGTCCTCTCCTTTTTTTTTTTTAGCAGTTAGATGAATCTTTCATAAGGTGTTTTATACAATTAAGGTGTTGCTGTAATTTGTTTACTTCAGATTGATTGATTGATTGATTGATTTATTGATTGATACTTTTATTAGTAAATTGCACAGTACAGTACATATTCCGTACAATTGACCACTAAATGGTAACACCCCAATAAGTTTTTCAACTTGTTTAAGTCGGGGTCCACGTTAATCAATTCATGGTAGTCAGATGCAGTCAGTTCACATTGGTTCAAATTCTTAAGTGGTGTTCTTCAAGGCTCCGTTTTAGGTCCTCTCTTAGTCAACGTTCGGGCTACTCAACTGGTGGCTTGCCAGTTCAGTTCAAAATACCTTTTTTTAAAAACACTAGAGTGCTGTCATTTTAAATCTTTGCCTACCTTTTTTGCAGAGGGTCCTTAAAAACAGCGAGTGCGAAATAAGTATATCAAAAATCAAATGTTACTGTAGTTGATGCTGGTTCTCCGAAACATATAAAATCCATCCATCCATCCATTTCTACCGCTTATTCCCTTTTGGGGTCGCGGGGGGCGCTGGCGCCTATCTCAGCTAGTCGGGCGGAAGGCGGGGTACACCCTGGACAAGTCGCCACCTCATCGCAGGGCCAACACAGCAAGACAGACAACATTTACACTCACATTCACACACTAGGGCCAATTTAGTGTTGCCAATCAACCTATCCCCAGGTGCATGTCTTTGAAGGTGGGAGGAAGCCGGAGTACCCGGAGGGAACCCACGCATTCACGGGGAGAACATGCAAACTCCACACAGAAAGATCCCAAGCCTGGATTTGAACCCAGGACTGCAGGAACTTCGTATTGTGAGGCAGACGCACTAACCCCTCTGCCACCGTGAAGCCCACATATAAAATATGACTTGTAAATATATAAATAAATAGTAAAAGGGAGTCTTTAACTTTCCAGAAATGTGGCCCCCAAAACGATTTATAAAACCCAGAACCAGTGGAGTTGGCACATTGTCCATCCATCCATCCATTTTCTACCGCTTATTCCCTTTTGGGGTTGCGGAGGGCGCTGGCGCCTATCTCAGTTACAATCGGGCGGAAGGCGGGGTACACTCTGGACAAGTCGCTACCTCATCGCAGGGCCAACACAGATAGACAGACAACATTCACACTCACATTCACACACTAGGGCCAATTTAGTGTTGCCAATCAACCTTGTGTAAATGGTAAATAAAAAGAGAATACCATGTTTTGCTGATACATTTTAACGCAATTGAATAGACTCCAAAGACAATATATTTAATGTTCAAACTGTGAAACTTTATTTATTTTTGCAAATAATCATTAGCTTAGAATTTAATGGCGGCAAAACATTGCAAAAAAGTTGTCCTATGGTCATTTTTACCACTGTGTTACATGGCCTTTCCTTTTAACAACACTCAGTAAATGTTTGGGAACTAAGGAGACACATTTTTGAAGCTTTTTAGGTGGAATTATTTCCCATTCTTGCTTGATGTACAGCTTAAGTTGTTCAACAGTCCTTGGTCTCCATTGTGGTATTTTATGCTTCATAATACCCCACACATTTTCAACGGGAGATAGGTCTGGACTACAGGCAGGCCAGCTTAGTACCCGCAATCTTTTACTATGAAGCCACTCTGTTGTAACATGTGGCTTGGCATTATCTTGCTGAAATAAGCAGGGGCGTCCATGATAACGTTGCTTGGCTGGCGACATATGTTACCTTCACAGATGTTACCCATGCCTTGGGCACTAATACACCCCCATACTATCACAGATGCTAGCTTTTGAACTTTGTGCCTATAACAGTCCGGATGGTTCTTTTACTCTTTGGTCTGTAAGACACAAGATCCACTGTTTCCAAAACCAATTTGAAATGTGGACTCGTCAGATTACTGAAGACTTTTCCACTTTGCGTTAGTCCACCTTAGATGAGCCAGGGCCCAGCGAAGCCGGCGGTGTTTCTGAGTGTTGTTGATAAATGGCTTTCACTTTGCTTTGTAGTTTTAACTTGCACTTACAGATGTAGCGACCAACTGTAGTTACTGACAGTGGTTTTCTGAAGTGTTCCTGAGCCTATGTGGCAATGTCCTTTACACACATATGTGGCTTTTTGATGCAGTACCGCCTGAAGTATCGAAGATCCGTAATATCATCGATTACGTGCAGTGATTTCTCCAGGTTATCTGAACCTTTTGATGATATTACGGACCGTAGATGGTGAAATCCCTAAATTCCTCACAATAGCTCGTTGAGAAATGTTGTTCTTAAACTGTTGGACAATTTGCTCACACATTTGTTCACAAAGTGGTGACCCTCACTCCCATCCTTGTTTGTGAATGACTGAGCATTTCATAGAAGCTGCTTTCATACCCGATCATGGCACCCACCTGTTCCCAATTAGCCTGTTCACCTGTGAGATGTTCCTAACAAGTATTTGATGAGCATTCCTAAACGTTCTCAGTCTTTTTTGCCACTTGTGCCAGCTTTTTTGAAACATGTTGCAGGCATCAAATTCCAAATGAGCCAATTGCAAACAACAACAACACAGTTTTCCAGTTCGAATGTTAAGTATCTTGTCTTTGCAGTCTATTCAATTGAATATAAGTGGAAAATGATTTGTAAATCATTGTATTCTGTTTTTATTTACCATTTACTTTAATGGTGTTGGGTGTTTTAGTTGAATATCCCTGCTTTATGAACTAAGTAGGAACTCCAACACTAAAAACGAGAAAGTAGAAGCACGAGAACAGGAAATGATACAAAACACAGGAAAATAACTAATTATGTCCCAAACTGTCATGTCACATGTTGATTTTATTCTACTTACGCATTGCATCCATCTCCAGAATGGCTTGTTTGGCCTAGAAAAAGAGGCAGAGGGTAAGAATAATGGGGTATGTAGCATATTTGGACAGATAGGTGGCACTACAATCCCAGCCTTAACTTTCCATATTATAGTTGCATGACAATTGAGGCAAAACTCCCAAAAATAATTGAACAGAAAATTTATTGAAGTACCGTATTTTTCGGCCCATACGGCGCACCGGATTATAAGGTGCATTAAAGGGGTTATACTATTATTTTTTTCTGAATGGAAAACACTTTCGTGTGGTCCAGATAACATGTAATGGTGGTTCTTTGGTCAAGATGTTGCATAGATGATGTTTTACAGATCATCTTCAAGTGGCTTTCTGACTGTCATTACAGGATGCTCCGTTTTGTGGGCGGTCTTATTTACGTGGCTCACCTTCGACAGCGTCTTTTCTCCGTTATTTTTGTTGTAGCCGTGTAGCGTGCAAGGACAAGCGTGCAAGGACGGGAGTGGAAGAAGTGTCCAAAGATGGAGCTAACTGTTTTATGACATTCAGACTTTACTTCAATCAATAACGGAGCAGTATCTCCTCATCCGTGCCTCACTAGTGCAACAACAAGGCCGGAAATGTGTGCAGTGAAAAAACGTCAGACCGGAACCCTCTAATAACTAGAGTTCCGTGGGTGGATTATGTAAACGCACTACAGTTTTTAGCACATTGATAGCTGACAGATATAAGTTAGAACATATTAAAATTGACAACATCTGAGGATAAAAGCCACATAACAGGAAGATAGAGAAAAAGAAGAAGCTTATTGACTACGGCATGGACTACAATGGCGGACCCGCACATTTTCAGGACTTATGCAGATCCTAAACACGGATCAGCAGGTACCATAAGGTAAGAAAAGTTAATTTTGCATAATATTGCAAAACAAAACGCCAGATAATATGTCTCACCTTATACACACACCATATTATTACTCGTATATTGAAGCATAGTACAATCCATCAAGCGGTGCGGTTTCATAGCTTTTCAAAGTCGTACTAAAACATTTCGATAGATTTTTGAGCGCAATGTGCAATGTTCTATTTTTTCAATGGAACTTATACAATATTGGTGTTGTTTACTTGAGTTATATTTCAGTGTACACATAGAGTATATCTTATGTGTGACTGCCATCTACTGGTCACACTAATAGTTTCACCATGTACCAAATACAATAGCTTCGAGGTCGGTAAGCATAACCAAAATAATGCCGTACATTAGGCACACCGGGTTATAAGGCGCCCCGTCCAGGTTTGAGAAAATGAAATGATTTTAAATGCGCCTTATAGTCCGAAAAATACGGTAGATGATTTGAGGATTAGGTGACAAATGTTTGAACAAAGACAACATAACCAGTGTCCTTACTTTCGCAGGGATTTTAGCAGGATGATTTTCAAGTATGAGCCTCTTCAGGTGCAAGATCCACATGCGCTTATCTTGCTGGGACTTAGCCTGCAGGCAGCAGAAAAAAACATTACAGTCCAGATAATATCTCACTTTAAAAAAGACAGCTGATATGTTTTTGATATGTCGTTCAAAAGCGTGCTTTCTTGTAGAACACAGATGAACATATTTATAAAACCCAAAACCAGTGAAGTTGGCAAGTTGAGTTAATGGTAAATAAAAACAGAATACAATGATTTGCAAATTCTTTTCAACTTACAACGTCCACAGTTTCCAAAAACAATTTGAAATTTGGTTTCGTCAAGACCACAAAACAATTTGCCACTTTGCCTCAGTCCATCTTAGATGAGTTTGGGCCCAGCAGAGCCGGCTGCATTTCTGGGTGTTGTTGATAAATGGCTTTGGCTTTGCATAATAGAGTTTTAACTTGCACTTACAGATGTAGCGACAAACTGAAGTTACTGACAGTGGTTTTCAGAATTGTTCTTGAGCTCATGTGGTGATATGCTTTACACACTTATGTCGGTTTTTGATGCAGCACCGCCTGAGGGATCGAAGGTCCATGACATAATCGCTTACGTGTCGTGATTTCTCCAGATTCTCTGAACCTTTTGATGATATTACGGACCGTAGCTGGTAAAATCCCAAAATTCCTTGCAATAGCTCGTTGATAAATGTTGTTCTTAAACTGTTGTACAATTTGCTCAGGCATTTGTTCAGAAAGTGTGGACCCTCGCCCCATCCTTGTTTGTGAATGACTGAGCATTTCACGGAAGCTGCTTCTATACCCAATCATGGCACCCACCTGTTCCCAATTAGCCTGTTCACCTGTGGGATGTTCCAAATAAGTGTTTGATGAGCATTCCTCAACTTTGTCTGTCTTTTTTGCCACTTGTGCCAGCTTTTTTGAAACATGTTGCAGGCATCATATTCCAAATGAGCTAATATTTGCCAAAAATGACAAAGTTTACCAGTTTGAACATTCAGTATCTTGTCCTTGCAGTCTATGCAATTGAATATAGGTTGAAAAGTATTTGTATATTCTGTTTTTTATTCACCATTTACACAACATGCCAACTTCACTGGTTTTGGGTTTTGTAGTTTGAGTAGTTTTTTAACAAACTGTCAATAGAGTGGGATAATTCCACTCTCAACACTGATATTATGTTTGGTTATGTAATATTACCTGCACTGTGTGCTGTAGTTTAGGATTCTTGTAGTGAAACACACTGAAACTCTGTGGCTCTTTTGGGATAACTTCCACCAGCATGAGGTTGCAGCACTGCGAAAAAGCAACGAGACGTGGAAGTTTTTAAATACGCTTCAGAACACGTTTCGTCGTGTGACACGGGGCACCCACCAGGATGTGAGCTTTGTACGTGAAGGTTTCTTCCCGCTTCTTCGTGATCAGCAGGAGCTTATCGAACAGGAAGAGAGTTCTCTCGTTTTTGGCTCGCTGGAATCGAAATGTTCCTTCGAGGACCAGTTCGCCGTAGCCAATCAGATCAGGGCCTTTCCAGTTGGTCAACAAGCTCTGAATTTCCTGCAATGACAAAAAAAAACCATGGTATTTAGAAGGAGGGTTATGTTACAATTATTTGTTATTTTATCATCAGGTTTTATTTTGTTATCAGAATCAGAATCAGAAGTACTTTATTAATCCCCGAGGGGAAAATTTAGATTTTCAGCACAATCCCATTCAAGTTCAGACAAACATTACAGTGTAATGGGTAAGTATTGCCAACTTCCCGTGCCCCTTACGAAAAAAAAAGGCTGAGAAACAGGTGAACACTGGAGAGAGGGAAGAGTAATTACATAATCAGTCAAATACTGGACTCCATGGAGGGGGTCCAGACTGAGGCCAAGGAAAATAAAACTCTTAGCCATATCACACATTAACATCCATCCATCCATTTTCTACCGCTTATTCCCTTTTGGGGTCGCGGGGGGCGCTGGCGCCTATCTCCGCTACAATCGGGCGGAAGGCGGGGTACACCCTGGACAAGTCGCCAGCTCATCGCAGGGCCAACACTGATAGACAGACAACAATCACACTCACATTCACACACTAGGGCCAATTTAGTGTTCCCAATCAACCTATCCCCAGGTGCGTGTCTTTGGAGGTGGGAGGAAGCCGGAGTACCCGGAGGGAACCCACGCATTCACGGGGAGAACATGCAAACTCCACACAGAAAGATCCCGAGCCTGGATTTGAACCCAGGACTGCAGGAACTTCGTATTGTGAGGCAGACGCACTAACCCCTCTACCACCGTGAAGCCCTACACATTAACATGTTACATAGAATCAACAAAACTTGCAACAGCTGTATAAGTGCTATTCAGCCGTGCATCGCCCCCAAGGGGAATAAAGCATTGGTGAAGGCGTGGGGTGGGGGTGGGGTCGGTGTGTGTTATTGTTGATTACTGTAACATATTATTTTCCGGTCTCCCTATGTCTAGCATTAAAAGATTACACTAGACTTTTGACAAAAACAAAAAAAGTTTGATCACATTACGCCTATACTGGCTCACCTGCACTGACTTCCTGTGGACTTAAGATGTGACTTTAAGGTTTTACTACTTACGTATGAAATACTACAGGGTCTAGCTCCATCCTATCTTGCCGATTGTATTGTACCATATGTCCCGGCAAGAAATCTGCGTTCAGAGAACTCCGGCTTATTAGTGATTCCCAGAGCCCAAAAAAAAGTCTACGGGCTATAGATGGTTTTCTATTTGGGCTCCAGTACTCTGGAATGCCCTCCCGGTAACAGTTAGAGAAGCATTTAAGTCCCATCTGAAAACTCATTTGTATATTGTAGCCTTTAAAGGGGAACATTATCACCAGACCTATGTAAGCGTCAATATATACCTTGATGGTGCAGAAAAAAGACCATATATTTTTTTAACCGATTTCCGAACTCTAAATGGGTGATTTTGGCGAATTAAACGCCTTTCTGTTTATCGCTCATGTGGTGATGACGTCAGAATGTGACGTCACCGAGGTAATACAGCCACCATTTTTTATTTTCAACACATTACAAACACCGGGTCTCAGCTCTGTTATTTTCCGTTTTTTCGACTATTTTTTGGAACTTTGGAGACATCAAGCCTCGTCGGTGTGTTGTCGGAGGGTGTAACAACACTAACAGGGAGGGATTCAAGTTGCACCACTGGCCCGAAGATGCGAAAGTGTCTGCCGCCAGACCCCCATTGAATGTACCAAAGTGTCTCCACATTTTACCGGCGATGACAGACATGGCACAGAGATGTATGGATAACCTGCTGATGCATTTGCAACGATAAAGTCAACAAAATCACAAAGGGGAGTTTTGTTGATGTTGACTTATGTGCTAATCAGACATATTTGGTTGCAGCGTGACTGCCAGCTAATCGATGCTAACATGCTACGCTAATCGATGCTAACATGCTATTTACAGGCGGTGCTAAAGCAGACATGGCACAGAGATGTATGGATAACCTGCAGATGCATTTGCAACGATAAAGTCAACAAAATCACAAAGGTGAGTTTTGTTGATGTTGACTGCCAGCTAATCGATGCTAACATGCTACGCTAATCGATGCTAACATGCTATTTACCGGCGGTGCTAAAGCAGACATGGCACAGAGATGAATGGATAACCTGCAGATGCATTTGCAACTGTATTACGTTCCCTTCCACCCACATTTAATGCGAAAAAAAACACTTACCAATCGAAGGATTTAAGTTGCTCCAGTGTCACAAGATGCCAAAGTCCTGATCTTTTGGTCCGCACGATTTACCGGCGATGCTAACCCAGCTATTCGGCCATACTATAGCTATGAATAGCGTCAGTAGCTATTCGCTCAATAGCTTCAGTTTCTTCTTCAATACTTTTATACTCCAACCGTCTGTTTCAATACATGCGTAATCTGTTGAATCGCTTGAACCGCTGAAATCCGAGTCTGAATCCGAGCTAATGTCGCTATATCTTGCTGTGGTATTTGTTTACATTGGCAGCACTGTATGACGTCACAGGGAAATGGATAGTCGCATCGCAAATAGCGAAAATCAAGCACTTTAAGGCTTTTTTTGGGGATATTCCGGGACCGGTAACATTTTGAAAAAAAAAAAAAAAAAATACACCAAGCCACTGGGAACTGATTTGTATTGTTTTTAACCCTTTTGAAATTGTGATAATGTTCCCCTTTAAATAGACTTTTTAGACCAGTTGGACCCGGGCTGGACCGCTCGCCTGTGCATCGGTTGGGAACATTTCTGCGCTGCTCGGAATGGTCTCCTGCTGGCCTACCATGGACTGGACTCTCACTATTATGTTAGATCCACTATGGACTGGACTTTCACAGTATTATGTTAGACCCACTCAAGGTCAATTGCATCCGGTATCCCCTGGGGCCCGGGGGGGTCACCCACATTTGCGATCGTCTCCAAGCTTTCTCATAGTCATTCACATTGACATCATACTGGGTTGTGAGTTTTTCCTTGCCCTTATGTGGGCTCTGAACCGAGGATGTCGTTGTGGCTTGTGCAGCCCTTTGAGACACTTGTGATTTAGGGCTATAGAAATAAACATTGATTGATTGATTGCATGTGGATTCCAAGAATGATACCATCAGGGCTACAACGATTCATTCCATCAGAAAAAAAGCTTAAATTCATATTCCGCTGCTTCAAATGTCTTCAACTTTGGGGGATCATAGGGTGCACCCCGCCTTCCGCCCGATGAAGGGAATAAGCGGTAGAAAAACAAATGGATGGATGTCTTCAACTGGGGGGGAATCATGACATTTTTGGTTGATTAAACTTTTTGAAAATATATTTATTCATATTCCAACACAATTTTTTCCACTAATTAAAATGTATTTTATCAATCAATCAATCAATCAATCAATCAATCAATCAATCAATCAATCAATCAATCAATCAATCAATCAATCAATCAATATTTATATAGCCCTAAATCACAAGTGCCTCAAAGGGCTGCACAAACCAACGACATCCTCGATAAAAAAATAAAATAAAAAAAATAATGTAATTGTATTTAAAAATAGGAATAAAATACATTTTTATCTTGTTCAGAAAACATTTGAGCATTTTTTTATTCTGCAGTTTATTTATAATTTGCAAACAAAACTATTGAGCGTTTGAGAAACCTCATAATAAAATGGATCACTTACCCACGAATGAATCAGCGCTTGTATTCATTTTACTGAAAACGTTTTGGACAATTCAAAGCCCTAAAATAAGTAATTTTGTGAAGTGAAGTGAAGTGAATTATATTTATATAGCGCTTTTCTCTAGTGACTCAAAGCGCTTTACAGAGTGAAACCCAATATCTAAGTTACATTTAAACCAGTGTGGGTGGCACTGGGAGCAGGTGGGTAAAGTGTCTTGCCCAAGGACACAACGGCATTGACTAGGATGGCGGAAGCGGGAATTGAACCTGCAACCCTCAAGTTGCTGGCACGGCCACTCTACCAACCGAGCTAAACCGTCAGAGTTAGTCGCTGACGAACCCCAAGATGCAGAGACGGAGGCAGGCACTGGATCGGAAAACACGATTCAATAAAGATACTAAGACAAAAAACAAACAAAAGGTACAAACAGAAAGCGTGCACCTGGGCGGACAACGAACAAAAAGAGCTAGCATGGGAACTAGAAAATAAACGGCGCTTAGTATGGAAGCTAGCAAAAACAAACAGGCCTAGCGTGGAAATTAGCAGGTATCGAGCAGGAAACAGAAGTCGTACATGTAATATGAAAACAAACTTGGAAGCAGGGAACAAAAGGCAGCAAGCCAAAAACCGCAACCAAACGTAGCCCACCGCAACGCTGCATTGACAAGACATGCTAAGGACACGACACGACAGGTAGCGACGACAAGAGTGACACTTTAACATTCCAACACACTGTAGTGTAGTTTAGAAATGGCAGTGAATATGAACTCGGACGCAGTGGAATCTCGATTTACGGACTTAATTGGTTTGTGAAGAGCCTTCCAAAAAGTTTGTATAGTGAAGCAAGTTTCTCAATAAAATACAATATATGAATAATAAGTGTGGACCAGCTCTATACTCTCGGCAGGGTTCTTGAGGGTGCATGGGAGTTTGCCCAACCAGTCTACATATGCTTCGTGGACTTGGAGAAGGCATTCGACCGTGTCCCTCGGGAAGTCCTGTGGGGAGTGCTCAGAGAGTATGGGGTATCGGACTGTCTTATTGTGGCGGTCCGCTCCCTGTACGATCAGTGTCAGAGCTTGGTCCGCATTGCCGGCAGTAAGTCGAACACATTTCCAGTGAGGGTTGGACTCTGCCAAGGCTGTCCTTTGTCACCGATTCTGTTCATAACTTTTATGAACAGAATTTCTAGGCGCAGTCAAGGCGTGTTCCGGTTTGGTGACCGCAGGATTAGGTCTCTGCTTTTTGCAGATGATGTGGTCCTGATGGCTTCATCTGACCAGGATCTTCAGCTCTCACTGGATCGGTTCGCAGCCGAGCGTGAAGCGACCGGTATGATAATCAGCACCTCCAAGTCCGAGTCCATGGTTCTCGCCCGGAAAAGGGTGGAATGCCATCTCCGGGTTGGGGAGGAGACCCTGCCCCAAGTGGAGGAGTTCAAGTACCTAGGAGTCTTTTTCACGAGCGGGGGAAGAGTGGATCGTGAGATCGACAGGCGGATCGGTGCGGCGTCTTCAGTAATGCGGACGTTGTACCGATCCGTTGTGGTGAAGAAAGAGCTGAGCCGGAAGGCAAAGCTTTCAATTTACCGGTCGATCTACGTTCCCATCCTCACCTATGGTCATGAGCTGTGGGTCATGACCGAAAGGATAAGATCACGGGTACAAGCGGCCGAAATGAGTTTCCTCCGCCGTGTGGCGGGGCTCTCCCTTAGAGATAGGGTGAGAAGCTCTGCCATCCGGGAGGAACTCAAAGTAGAGTCGCTGTTCCTTCACATCGAGAGGAGCCAGATGAGGTGGTTCGGGCACGTAGGAGGCCACGGGGAAGACCAAGGACACGTTGGGAAGACTATGTCTCCCGGCTGGCCTGGGAACGCCTCGGGATCCCCCAGGAAGAGCTAGACGAAGTGGCTGGGGAGATGGAAGTCTGGGTTTCCCTGCTTAGGCTGTTGCCCCCGCGACCCGACCTCGGCTAAGCGGAAGAGGATGGATGGATGGATGGATGAATAATGGGCTCCGGCCTCGACAAATGTTCATATTTTTCTGAAGTTTTGTGCCCTAGTTTGAACACAATGTAAAGTGCAATACAGTACTGTATTTTAACAAGGGGGTGATGGATCAACTATCAACAACAAGCCAAAACAACAACATTGACAGCTAACCTGTCCTGTATGCTCTGCCAACACGCGGAAACTCTTGGGTGCCATCATAAGCGATCAGAAATCACAAGAATCCTTAACTTCAACAAACCATATCGCTACAATAATAAACATTTTAATAGGTCAAATCTACTTACCATAGGCGCAAAAGTCCTTTTATTCCCCTCAAAACCTGACAGTACGCCCTATAACTTGGTGCGCCTATTGTACGGAATAATCCCTCCTTCTTTCTACAGTGGTCTGTTGTGTGTTTGTGACTCATATTGCGTTAGCAAAATGGACAAAACTTGCCAAAAGATTGGTTTGTAAAACATAAAAGCTTCCACTGTTGTCAGGCTTGCCACTGACAGTTTGTTTATGTTTTAGTTTTTCCTCTGTGTGTGTTTAGTATTTCCTGTCCTTAGTTCCTGTCAGCACTCTTATTTTGGTTCAGCTTCCTGTTTGTCTCCCTGTGTGCTGTTTTCCCTCAGCTGCGGCTGATTGGCACCTGGCCACACCTGTGGTCAATCAGCCCGCTCCTATTTTACCTGCTTTGTTCCTCCAGTCAGTGCTGGATTATTGTCGTTGCCACATGTCGCTCTTGTCGTTGCTATCGTGTCGTGTCGTTTTATTGCAGCGTAGCGGTAAGCTATATTTGTTTGTTTGTAGCTTACTGTCTTTTGTTCCATGCTTCCGTTTTGTTTTCACTCTACAAGTAACAACTTCTGTTTTCCTGTTTGCTACCCGTTAGCTTCCACGCTGGGCCTTTTGTTTGTTATCCGCCCACGTGCCCGCTGTTGGTTTGAACCCTTTGTTTGGTTTTGTTCTAATGTTTTTATATTAAAACCATGTTTTCTCACTCCATGCCTGCCTCCATCTCTGCATCTTGGGGTTCGTCATCGACAAACTGTATTTTTATTAAATTCATGTTATCATTTTAGATAGCTAACAATTAGCGCTCTAGTTGACACCGAGTGATGGCGATTAGCCCGCTAGAGGCCAACCTGCAATTAGCGTTCCAGCTGGTAGCTATCTATTAGCCTGCTAATAGCTAACCAGCGATAAACACGCTTATTGTCACCTAGCGATTAGCGGTCCTAGTTTACATCTAGTGATTAGCATGCTAGCTGCTAGCCAGCTATTATAAGTCGCTGTAAACTGTAGTATTTGAATATCTTAGTATTGCACAATAACAGGGTAACTTTGGGACAATTTTAATTAAAAACACAAGTTCATACAGTATATACAAGTAGTGTGTTTCCCGTGCCGTCTCTCTGTCAGTTTTGGGGTTCTGTTATTGATACAAATTGATGGCATGTATGGTAAATACAAATCTTTACAGAACTTGTAAAATATTAATAACACATTCATTCCTGATATTTCTTTATAATCGACTTAAACTGCATTTTGGCTGGTTGTGTCTTTTATACACACACTGAGACACATTTCTGGTTGCCAAGAGTAATACAACAAACCCTCATTTATCACTGATAATTGGTTCCAGGCCTGTCCATAGTACAGAACACAAAACCAGTGAAGTTGGCACGTTGTGTAAATCGTAAATAAAAACAGAATACAATGATTTACAAATCCAAGTTTTCAAGTTAAATTCAATTGAATAGACTGCAAAGACAAGATATGTAATGTTCCAACTGAGAAACGTATTATTTTTTTGGGTAAATAATCATTATCATAAAAGTTTTGGGCAGCAACACATTGCAAAAAAGTTGACAGGGGCATTTTTACCACTGTGTTACATGGCCTTTCCTTTTAACAACACTTAGTAAACGTTTGGGAACTGAGGAGACCAATTTTTGAAGCTTTTCAGATGGAATTCTTTCCCATTTTTGCTTGATGTACAGCTTAAGTTGTTCAACAAGGCTTCATAATGCGATACACTTTTCTACTTTGCATCAGTCCATCTTAGATGAGCTCGGTCTCAGCAAAGCCGGCGGCGTTTCTGGGTGTTGTTGATAAATGGCTTTAGCTTTGCATTGTAGAGTTTTAACTTGCCCTTACAGAAGTAGCGACCAATTGTAGTTACTGACAGTGGTTTTTTGAAGTGTTAATGAGCCCTTGAGGTGATATCCTTTACACACTGATGTCGCTTTTTGATGCAGTACCGCTTGAGGGATCGAAGGTCACGGGCATTCAGTGTTGGTTTTTGGCCTTACTGTTTATGTGCAGTGATTTCTACGGATTCTCTGAACGTTTTGATGATATTGCGGACCGTTGGTGATATTCCTAAATTCCTTGCAACAGCTAGTTGAGAAATGTTGTTCTTAAACTGTTGGACAATTTGCTCACGCATTTGTTCACAAAGTGGTGACCCTCGCCCCATCCTTGTTTGTGAATGACTGAGCATTTAATAGAAGCTACTTTTATACCCAATTATGGCGCCCACCTGTTCCCAATTAGCCTGTTCACCAGTGGGAAGTATTTGATGAGCATTCCTCAACTTTCTCAGTCTTTTTTGCCACTTGTGCCAGCTTTTTTGAAACATGTTGCAGGCATCAAATTCCCCCCATCCCCCCATTTTCTACCGCTTATTCCCTTTCGGGGTCGCAGGGGGCGCTGGCGCCTATCTCAGCTACAATCGGGCGGAAGGCGGGGTACACCCTGGACAAGTCGCCACCTCATCGCAGGGCCAACACAGATAGACAGACAACATTCACACTCACATTCACACACTAGGGCCAATTTAGTGTTGCCAATCAACCTATCCCCAGGTGCATGTCTTTGGAAGTGGGAGGAAGCCGGAGTACCCGGAGGGAACCCACGCATTCACGGGGAGAACATGCAAACTCCACACAGAAAGATCCCGAGCCTGGATTTGAACCCAGGACTGCAGGAACTTCGTATTGTGAGGCAGACGCACTAACCCCTCTGCCACCGATTCCAAATGAGCTAATATTTGCAAAAAAAATAACAAGGCTTACCAGTTCGAATGTTAAGTATCTTGTATTTGCAGTCTATTCAATTGAATATAGGTTGAAAAGGACTTGCAAATCACGTATTCTGTTTTTATTTACCATTTACACAATGTGCCAACGTCACAGTTTTGCAGTTTTGTAAATGAATTTCTGCAAAAATAGGAATGATGGATGATTTTTCATAGCTTGAGCATGAAAAAACATTTTACTGCTATGCAAGTGTTTTTTCTGTACTTTTATGAGTGCACGGTAGACATGAAAAAACACAAACATAGTGATATTTCAAAGCGCGATGTGGCGAGCGAGGGACGACTATTACAATGTGCTGATTTTAAAGGTTGTCATTTTCTTCTATAACAAGCAAAATGACGAACCACCCTTCAAAGTATTTCCACAAACACTGCACACATTCCTGAGTCCAGCTGACCAATTTTGGCGTCCGACTGATAGCAGAAACAAGATTTTATGTGTTCTCCTTGTGCAAGGCCATCATTAGCCCGGCGAAAACAGTAAGGTCAAGCTATTTTGAAAAGTGGAGCCTTACTGTACTTTTTTTTTAGTCCTACCCTGAGCTCAAATCAGTCTGTTGAACCGATAAAAATGGCCCATTGAAAAAGACCTGAGTTGGATTGCCAAAAACGTGCAAGATTGGATCCGTTTTAATTGGTGGAACTGTCACTTTGCCGTACCTGCAACCTAACAGCGTGCTCGTGCTTCCTCTTCATGTCGTTGATGTGCCAGGCTACTCTCTGCATGGTGTCTATGGCTTCCTGCACAACCTCAAACGTCTCGGTGTCCTTCTCCATATGGTTGGCTATCTCCTGCAAACACACAAAGCACTCAAGTCAGCCAGACGCTTGCACCACGGGAAGTAAAGGGGTATGTACAGCCGTGTATTCACTTGTAAAGACCATAATGTCATGGCTGTCTTGAGTTTCCAATATTTTTTTTACACAACTCAATTTTTGTTACTTCTGACATCACATGGACAAAGAAAAGACCTTCTGGAGTAACGTTTTGTGGTCAGATGAAACAAAAATTGAGCTGTTTGGCCACAATACCCAGTAAAGCCAGGCCTTTAATCCCAGGAACACCACACCTACGGCCAAGCATGGTGGTGGTACCCAGCAATATGTTTGGAGGAGAAAAAGTGAGGCCTTTAATCCCAGGAACACCACACCTACCGTCAAGCATGGTGGTGGTAGTATTATGCCCTGGGCCTGTTTTGCTTCCAATGGAAATGGTTCTTTACAGATAGTAAATGGGATAATGAAAAAGGAAGATTGCCTCAAAATTTGTTTCGCTTCGTTCCCACAGTGTTCGATTCAAGAACTCTTTTATTCCGCACTCCATCCAGCAATAGATGATATCTGTCTGTTTATTACCTGACACCTTCTATGTTAGTTACTTCTCTTTGTTTTTGGTGTCTATTTTCTATTTTCTGCTGGATTAACTCTCTATTTTATACTGCAGCTGTCACATATACTGTGATATTGTACACGGTAATTGTTATATATTGTATATATAATATAGAAATAATATAAGACCATAATGTCATGGCTGTGGAGAGCCAGAGCTGACGAGTCGACAGCAGGGTAGGACAAACGGCATTCCTACCTAAGATGGCGGCCAGGGGGCGGCGTGTGCGGCGGAGCGGAGAGGCGGGAGGCGCTTGGAGCGACGCTACGGCAGTCCAAGTCAGGTGCGCAGATCACACACCTGCTCTCAATCCCTGCATCTTTTACTGCAGCATAAAAGGGGAGAAGGAGGAGCGATCAGGGCGGATGGAGTAGGAGAGCCAGCAACAGAACCTGAAGACCGAGAACGGCCGAGAGCGACGAAGACGCGGCGGACTGAAGGCGAGAGAGGAGCGAGCAGGATCGGAGGCGCTGAAAAGCGATCCGAGCAACTGTGAACGGCTTCCTGCCGTCATCGGGTGGGTTGCAGGGACCATTGTGGACGGACATCCCTGAGCAGGTTTGACTTTTGTTTTATCTTTCAAAAAAGCTTCCGTCTTTTGCTCGGATCGCTTTTCAGCGCCTCCGATCCTGCTCGCTCCTCTCTCGCCTTCAGTCGGCCGCATCTTAGTCTCTCTCGTCGGTCTTCAGGTTCCGTTGCTGGCTCTCCTACTCCATCCGCCCTGATCGCTCCTCCTTTTCCCCTTTTATGCTGCAGGAGAAGATTCAGGGATTGAGAGCAGGTGTGTGATCTACGCACCTGACTTGGATTGCCGCAGCGTCGCTCCAAGCGACGCTGCCGCACACTCCGCCCCCTGGCCGCCATCTTGAGTAGGACCGCCGTTTGTCCTACCCTGCTGTCGGCTCTGTCTCTCCACAATATAATATACTGTACATATATTATGTAAATATTACATATATATGTTATATTTTATATCGCTATATTTTGTCTATTTATACCTGCATTGTTCTTTCCATCCTTACACTTTCCATCATTGTCACTTAGCTACTGTGTGGAGCAATTTCCCTTGTGGATCATTAAAGTTTGTCTAATTTCTAATCAAATGTCTAAATTCTTCAGGGCAACCTAAAATCATCAGCCCGGAGGTTGGGTCTTGGGCGCAACAGGACAATAACCCCAAACACACACCAAGAGTGGTAAAGAAATGGCTAAATCAGGCTAGAATTTAGGTTTTAGAATGGCTTTCCATGGTTCTCGCCCGGAAAAGGGTGGAATGCCATCTCCGGGTTGGGGAGGAGACCCTGCCCCAAGTGGAGGAGTTCAAGTACCTAGGAGTCTTGTTCACGAGTGAGGGAAGAGTGGATCGTGAGATCGACAGGCGGATCGGTGCGGCGTCTTCAGTAATGCGGACGTTGTACCGATCCGTTGTGGTGAAGAAGGAGCTGAGCCGGAAGGCAAAGCTCTCAATTTACCGGTCGATCTACGTTCCCATCCTCACCTATGGTCATGAGCTTTGGGTCATGACCGATTGGACAAGATCCCGGGTACAAGCGGCCAAAATGAGTTTCCTCTGCCGGGTGGCGGGGCTCTCCCTTAGAGATAGGGTGAGAAGCTCTGCCATCCGGGAGGAACTCACATCGAGAGGAGCCAGATGAGGTGGTTCGGGCATCTGGTCAGGATGCCACCCGAACGCCTCCCTAGGGAGGTGTTTAGGGCACGTCCAACCGGTAAGAGGCCACGGGGAAGACCCAGGACATGTTGGGAAGACTATGTCTCCCGGCTGGCCTGGGGAGGTCTCGGGATCCCCCGGGAAGAGCTGGACAAAGTGGCTGGGGAGAGGGGAGTCTGGGTTTCCCTGCTTAGGCTGTTGCCCCCGCGACCCGACCTCGGATAAGCGGAAGATGGTGGATGGATGGATGGAATGGCTTTCCCAAAGTCCTGACTTTGGACAATGCTGAAGAAACAAGTTCATGTCAGAAAAACAACAAATTTAGCCGAACTGCACCAATTTTGTCAAGAGGAATGGTCAAGAAATCAACCAAAATCTTGTGGATTGCTACCAAAATTGCCGGATTACAGTGAAACTTGCCAAGGGATGTGTAACCAAATATGAACATTGCTGTATGTATACTATTTGACCCAGCAGATTTGGTCACATTTTCAGTAGACCCATAATAAATTCACAAAAAAAACAAACTTCATGAATGTTTTTTTGTGACCAACAAGTATGTGCTCCAATCACTCAATCACAAAAAAAATAAGGGTTGTAGAAATTTTTGTAAATGCAAGACAGCCATGACATTATGTTCTTTACAAGTGTATGTAAACTTTTGACCACGACCGTATGTGCATTTATTTTGCAGATTGCTACCTCCTCTCCTATTGAAAGCACATGCAGCATGGGACTATTCATACCGAGTGCCATATGCCTTAACATTTGGCTCCAGCACTAGAGAAGAGGAAACAGTTCTGATGCATTTGAAGCATCGGGGATGGACGTACATGAAGCAGCAGATGGTACTTCAGGATCCTCTGCACCGGCTTTAGCAGGTAGGAACCAAGAGGCAAGGAGTGCCGCAGAGATTCCTGGCGTTCGCGGAAAAACTTGGCCAACGCCTTGTTCCTCATGCACTCGGTGAGCACGGCCACCGACCTGCGGAGTCAAAACACAGGCGTTGTAGAGTATCGGCAGTGTCAGTGTCAGTATCGGCAGCATGATTGCACTAACTATACCTGGGGTCGGCAACCCAATAATGTTGAAAGAGCCGTATTGGACCAAAAATACAAAAACAAATCTGTCTGGAGCCGCAAAAAATTAAAAGCCATATTACATACATATAGTGTGTCATGAAAAGAGGACTTAAAGGAAACTAAATGAGCTCAAATATATCTACAAATGAGGCATAATGATGCAACGATTGCATCTTTTGACCACTGGAGCAACTTAAATCCGTCGATTGGTATGTGTTTGTTTGGCATTAAATGTGGGTGGAGGGAAAGGCTGGATGCAAATATAACTACAAATGTACATACAGCTAGCATAAATAGCATGTTAGCATTGATTAGCTTGCAGTGACCAAATATGTCTGATTAGCACTCCACACAAGTCAATAACGTCAACAAAAACACACCTTTGTGCATTCACGCACAGCATTAAAAGTTTGGTGGACAAAATGAGACGGAAAAAGGAGTGGCATAAAACGCGTCTTTGAAAGTCGGAGAACGTTATACATTTAAATCCGGGGTCACCAACGTGGTGCCCGTAAGGACCAGCTGGCCTGTTCTAAAAATAGCTCAAATAGCAGCACTTACCAGTGAGCTGCCTCTATTTTTTAAATTGTATTTATTTACTAGCAAGCTGGTTTCGCTTTGCTCGACATTTTTGATTCTAAGAGGGACAAAACACAAATGGAATTTGAAAATCCAAGAAAATATTTTAAAGATTTGGTCTTCACTTGTTTAAATAAATTCCTTTATTTTTTTACTTTGCTTCTCATAACTTTCAGAAAGACAATTTTAGAGAAAAAATACGACCTTAAAAATGATTTTAGGATTTTTAAACACATTTACCTTTTTACCTTTTAAATTCCTTCCTTTTCTTTCCTGACAATTCAAATCAATGTTCAAGTACATTTTTTTTTTTATTGTAAAAAATAATAAATACATTTGAATCTAATTCTTCATCTTAGCTTCTGTTTTTTCGACAAAGAATATTTGTGAAATATTTCTTTAAACTTATTACGATTAAAATTCAAAAAAAATATTCTGGCAAATCTAGAAAATCTGTAAAATCACATTTAAATCTTATTTCAAAGTCTTTTGAATTTCTTTAAAAAATTTTGTTCTGGAAAATATAGAAGAAATAATGATTTGTCTTTGTTAGAAATATAGCTTGGTCCAATTTGTTATATATTCTAACAAAGTGCAGATTGGATTTTAACCTATTTAAAACATGTCATCAAAAAATATATATTTATTGTGAGAAATCATTAAGATGATCAGTGTTTCCACAAAGATAAATATCATTAATGATTAATAATAACATGGAGTTAAAGGTAAATTGAGGAAATTGGCTATTTCTGGCAATTTATTTAAGTGTGTATCAAGCTGGTAGCCTTTTGCATTAATCAGTACCCAAGAAGTAGCTCTTGGTTTCAAAAAGGTTGGTGACCCCTGATGTAAACAAACTACGGTGAGTTCAAGGACCGACAAAATTAGTAGGACAAAACGGCGCTGGCCAAATACTCGAGTCAGTGAAGCATGTTTAATACAAACAGTGTGCTTTATAACAATTAGGGAGGTTTGTGTCATGTTTGTCCTCCTTCAGAAATCATATTAAAACAAAAAAATATGTTTTTTTCCCCCCTCATCTTTTTCCATTTTTCATACATTTTTGAAAAAGCTCCAGAGAGCTACCGGACGGCGCTAAAGAGCCATGCGGTTCTTGAGCTGCGAATTGCCGACCCCGAATGGAGATGATAGTTTAATTTTCCAGCATGATCCGGCACCAGCTCACAGTGCCAAAACCAGCAGTAACTGGTGTACTGACCATGGCATTACTGTCCTCCATTGGCCTGCCAACTCCCCTGACCTGAACCTCATAGAGAATTTGTGGGTTATTGCGAAGAAGAAGCTGAAAGACACCAGACCCAATTATCCAAATGAGCTGAAGGCCGCTTTTGAAGCATCCTGTGCATCCATAACACCTCAGCAATGCCACAGGCCGATTGCCTCCATGCCATGCCGCATTGATGCAGTAATCCGTGCAAAAGGATTCCCAACCAAGTGCTGAGTGCATTAATTGACATTTTCAAATGTTTGATTTTGTTTTGCTTGTTACGTGTGGCATTGTAACGCCGGATTCGGTCCTCCGTGGATGCGTCAGCAAGAACACAGCAAAAAGGTAAGAACTAAGCGATTTATTAAACAAAAGGAGCTTTGAACAAAAACACTGATACAAATAGAAAAGGCAAATAAAAGCGCTAGCATGGAAAGCTAGGACAAACAAACCGAAGCACAAAGGCACACAAAAGGAAACACAAAACAACTAGCGTGAAAGCTAGGAATAAAATAAAGCTTAGCGTGAGAGCTAGCGAAAACGAGAGTGAGAGACAAGTCGTAAACAGATGTGTGTGAACATACTAAGATCCGACAATCAGTGAACAGAAAAGGCTGGCTTATAAACAGGTGGTGATTAGTAAATACAGGTGTGCTGGAAAAGAGAGTAGCAGCTGAAACTAATGAGTGACCATGGAAACGAACAAAACAGGAACTATGTCAAACCGCAGAGTGATATAAAAATGGAACAAAAATAACAATATGGTGATGATCCGACCATCGGATCACAACATTGCTGTTATAAATCTTTTTTTTTCACTTGGTCTGAGGAAATATTCAAATTTTTGGAGATAGGATTTTTGAGTTTTCTTAAGCTGTATGCCATAATCAGCAATATTTCAGTTGATGTGTAATGAATCCATAATGTGTGACATTTTCATGTTTTTAGTTGCATTACAGAAAATAAAGGACTTTATCACAATATTCTAATTTTCTGAGTCAGTCCTGTATACAGTATATATGTGGGAATGGATTCTTAACGGTGCTTTTGTGTGTCTTTAAATGTGTTGTTTAATGTTAATTGTTAATTGTCCAACACGACGGACTGTAGTCAGTTGGAAGCGTGTCTTAATGAAATTAAACAATGGATGTCCGCTAACTTTTTGCAACTCAACGCCAAAAAAACGGAAATGCTGATTATCGGTCCTGCTAGACACCGACCTCTATTTAATAATACAACTTTAACATTTGACAACCAAATAATAAAACAAGGTGACTCTGTAAAAAATCTGGGTATTATCTTCGACCCAACTCTCTCCTTTGAGTCACACATTAAAAGCGTCACTAAAACGGCCTTTTTTCATCTCCGTAATATCGCTAAAATTCACTCCATTTTGTCCACTAAAGACGCCGAGATCATTATCCATGCGTTTGTTACGTCTTGTCTCGATTACTGTAACGTATTATTTTCGGGTCTCCCCATGTCAAGCATTAAAAGATTACAGTTGGTACAAAATGCGGCTGCTAGACTTTTGACAAGAACAAGAAAGTTTGATCACATTACGCCTGTACTGGCTCACCTGCACTGGCTTCCTGTGCACTTAAGATGTGACTTTAAGGTTTTACTACTTACGTATAAAATACTACACGGTCTAGCTCCAGCCTATCTTGCCGATTGTATTGTACCATATGTCCCGGCAAGAAATCTGCGTTCAAAAGACTCCGGCCTATTAGTGATTCCTAGAGCCCAAAAAAAGTCTGCGGGCCATAGAGCGTTTTCCGTTGGGGCTCCAGTACTCTGGAATGCCCTCCCGGTAACAGTTCGAGATGCTACCTTAGTAGAAGCATTTAAGTCTCACCTTAAAACTCATCTGTATACTCTAGCCTTTAAATAGACCTCCTTTTTAGACCAGTTGATCTGCCGCTTCTTTTCTTTCTCCTATGTCCCCCCCTCCCTTGTGGAGGGGGTCCGGTCTGATGACCATGGATGAAGTACTGGCTGTCCAGAGTCGAGACCCAGGATGGACCGCTCGTCGGGACCCAGGATGGACCGCTCGCCTGTATCGGTTGGGGACATCTCTACGCTGCTGATCCGCCTCCGCTTGAGATGGTTTCCTGTGGACAGGACTCTCGCTGCTGTCTTGGATCCGCTTGAACTGAACTCTCGCGGCTGTGTTGGAGCCACTATGGATTGAACTTTCACAGTATCATGTTAGACCTGCTCGACATCCATTGCTTTCGGTCCCCTAGAGGGGGGGGGGCTGTCCACATCTGAGGTCCTCTCCAAGGTTTCTCATAGTCAGCATTTGTCACTGGCGTCCCACTGGATGTGAATTCTCCCTGCCCACTGGGTGTGAGTTTTCCTTGCCCTTTTGTGGGTTCTTCCGAGGATGTTGTAGTCGTAATGATTTGTGCAGTCCTTTGAGACATTTGTGATTTGGGGCTATATAAATAAACATTGATTGATTGATTGATTGATTGTTTTATTTAACTGAGCTGAATGGAAAAATGTTCCGTCCAGTTCTTATATCTTGTTTTCTTACACTTATGGGTCTCATTTGCAAGTATTATATAGTAAACTTTGCATGCAGTTGCACATTCAAGACATTGGATGGCACTAGTGTGTAGGCTACTGTGTGTTACCGTAGCCAGGAAGTTGGGGGATGTGAGTGGTCTTGGGGCTAAGGACCCCCACTCTGTCTAACCTGCCACTGGGGTTGTCCTGGTACCAATGCTCAAAATATATTTGGATACTTTTCAATACTTTTCTAAATATAGGGGACCACAAAAACTGGCATTATTGGCTTCATTTTAACAAACAAATCTTACAGTACATTAAACATATGTTTCTTATTGCAATTTCATCCTTAAACATACTAGACCACTTTTATTTTAGTAGTAAGTAAGCAAACAAAGGCTACTCATTAGTCTGCTGACATATGCAGCAGCTAATTATCATTCTGTCATTTTTTCAAAATGATTAAGGTCAAGCAGTAGAAAATAATCTGGTTTGTGTTGATTTACTGTTTATATCTGCATACTTTCTCTTTTAACGTGTTTTTTTTTTTACATTTACACTTCTGTTAAAATGTAATAATCAATTATTATTCTGTTGTTTGGATACTTTACATTAGTTTTGGATGATACACACATTTCGGTATCAATCCGATACCAAGTAGTTACATTGATCATACATTGGTTATAATTGAAGTTCTCGTTTCCAGGGACATATTTCCTGAGTTTTGTAAACATAATATAAATAAAATATCGATGTCATCATAGTAGTATCGACTAGATACGCTCCTGTACTTGGTATCATTACAGGTGTAGATCCACCAATGGTGTTTGTTTACATTGTGATGCCAGTGAGCTATGGTATTTAGTAAAGCATGTTTAGCTAGTCCTCGTCTTCCAGTTATAATAATACTTGTAAGAAACTTAATTTATTTGTCGTCACGGAGGCGAGGATTAGTGATTTAGAAGTAGCTAAAACACTGCCGATTGTGGATGGATTTTAGCTGCTAACTAGCTCGCTATGTCTTAAAGCATCTCTTCCTGAGGGCGTTTCAGTGTTATAACTTCACCTTCATGGTCAGTTTTTAAGCCAAAAAGCGTCCGTTCTCCCTTTTCTGTCTACACACTGTGTCTGCTTCTAAGTACTCTGTGATTGTGCGCTGCCGAACACGCTCCTCTGCTCGTAAAACCAGCAATGACACGACGTGGCGACGACAACTGTGACTTCTTGCGAATTCTGGTCGGATTTTCCCCAAAATGTCTTCCTCAAAATATAGAAATGTTCTTCCTGATGTATAGAAACTGTATGTAGTACAAGGACAGGCCCTTAGAAGTGGCCCGAAATGTCTAAGTGTGTGTTTGTCTAAATTCCAGTGCAGTTCGACACAAGCTCCGCATTGTTCTTGGAGGAAACCGGACCCTAGAGCCCGGCATGACCTCGATACATCTGCAGCCTCAATGTGCGCGTGTGTGTGTGTGTGTGTGTGTGTGTGTGTGTGTGTGTGTGCATTTTCATGCACGTGAGCGTCTCCTATGCTGTGTTTGTCCTGTGTGACCTAAACTGGGGTCACCATCTGTAGTGTAGATGTGGAAGGAAAAGGGTCTAAAGTATTGAAAGTAGTCCTGTAAGTGCATGTACAGTTAGACCAGGGGTCACCAACGCGGTGCCCGCGGGCACCAGGTAGCCCGTAAGGACCAGATGAGTCGCCCGCTGGCCTGTTCTAAAAATAGCTCAAATAGCAGCACTTACCAGTGAGCTGCTTCTATTTTTTAAAATTGTATTTATTTACTAGCAAGCTGGTCTCGCTTTGCTTGACATTTTTAATTCTAAGAGAGACAAAACTCAAATAGAATTTGAAAATCCAAGAAAATATTTTAAAAACTTGGTCTTCACTTGTTTAAATAAATTCATAAATTGTTTTACTTTGCTTCTTATAACTTTCAAAAAGACAATTTTAGAGAAAAAAATACAACCTTAAAAATGATTTTAGGATTTTTAAACACATATACCTTTTTACCTTTTAAATTCCTTCCTCTTCTTTCCTGACGATTTAAATCAAATGTTCAAGTATTATAATTTTTTTATTGTAAAGAATAATAAATATATATTTTTTTTATTCTTCATTTTAGCTTCTGTTTTTTCGACGAAGAATATTTGTGAAATATTTCTTCAAACTTATTATGATTAAAATAAAATAAAAATAATTCTCGCAAATCTAGAAAATCTGTAAAATCAAATTTAAATCTTTTTTCGAAATCTTTTGAAATTCTTTTACAATTTTAGTTCTGGAAAATCTAGAAGAAATAATGATTTGTCTTTGTTAGAAATATAGCTTGGTCCAATTTGTTATATATCATAACAAAGTGCAGATTGGATTTTAACCTATTTAAAACATGTCATCAAAATTTTAAAATAAATCTTAATCAGGAAAAATTACTAATGATGTTCCATGAATTTCTTTTCTATATTTTTTCAAAAAGTTCCGAATTAGCTAGTTCTTCTCTTCTTTTTTCGGTTGAATTTTGAATTTTAAAGAGTCAAAATTGAAGATAAACTATGTTTCAAAATGTATTTATTTTTTTCCCTGTTTTCTCCTTTTTTAAACCGTTCAATTAAGTGTTTTTTTCATCATTTATTCTCTACAAAAAACCTTCCGTAGAAGGAAAAAAAATGTACGACGGAATGACAGACAAATACCCATTTTTTTCGGTAGCGTGCGTGTATATTGTAGCTCCCGAAAGAGTTAGTGCTGCAAGGGGTTCTGGGTATTTGTTCTGTTGTGTTTATGTTCTGTCGCGGTGCAGATGTTCTCCCAAAATGTTTTTGTCATTCTTTTTTGGTGTGGCTTCACAGTGTGGCGCATATTTGTAACAGTGTTAAAGTCATTTATACGGCCACGCCCAGTGTGACCTGTATGGCTGTTGAGAAAGTATGCATTGCATACACCTTTTTACCTTTTAAATTCCTTCCTCTTCTTTCCTGACAATTTAAATCAATGTTCAAGTATTTTATTTATTTTTTATTGTAAAGAATAACAAATAGAGGAATATTTGTGAAATATTTATTCAAACTTAATATGATTAAAATAAAAAAAAAACAATTCTGGCAAATCTAGAAAATCTGTAAAATCAAATGTAAATCTTTTTCAGTCTTTTGAATTTCTTTTAAAATTTTTGTTCTGGAAAATCTAGAAGAAATAATGATTTGTCTTTGTTAGAAATATAGCTTGGTCCAATTTGTTATATATCATAACAAAGTGCAGATTGGATTTTAACCTATTTAAAACATGTCATCAACATTCTAAAATTAATCTTAATCAGGAACAATTACTAATGATGTTCCATAGATTCTTTTTTTACATTTTTTCCACAAAGATTTGAATTAGCTAGTTTTCCTCTTCATTTTGTTTGGGTGATTTTTGAATCTTAAAGAGTTGAAATTGAAGATAAACTATGTTTCAAAATGTAATTTTCATTTTTTTGTGTGTTTTCTCCTCTTTTAAACAGTTCAATTAAGTTTTTTTTTCATCATTTATTCTCTACTAAAAACCTTCCGTAAAAGGAAAAAAAAAATGTACGACGGAATGGCAGACAGAAATACCCATTTTTTTATATATATAGATTTATTTATTAAAGGTAAATTGAGCAAATTGGCTGTTTCTGGCAATTTATTTAAGTGTGTATCAAACTGGTAGCCCTTCGCATTAATCAGTACCCAAGAAGTAGCTCTTGGCTTCAAAAAGGTTGGTGACCCCTAAGTTAGAGTTTACCGACCTGCTATTGATGTCGGTCCATTATCACCAAAAAATTAAATAAAAAAATTGTATCAGATTTTATCGCCTCACATCTAAACTGTTCGATACGATATTTACTTGTGCAAAGTTGGACAACTAGTTGGTAGGCTTTAGACTACTAGGATAGACTGACCATATGTCACAATTTACAACAAAAATGCTCTCATGGATAAATATAATACACATTAAGTTGATGTGTCAATCACATTATACTGGATAACGTCACATCATGACATTGCTGGTTTTGCAAGCAGAGGAGCATGTTTGGCAGCGCAGAATCAGGGAGTACTTACAAGCGGACGCAGTGTGTGGACAGAAAAAGGAGAGCGGACACATTTTGGCTTAAAAACTAATAACAATAAGGTGAAGTTATAACACTGAAACACCCTCAAGAAGAGGTGCGTTAAAGGGGAACATTATCACAATTTTAGAAGGGTTAAAACCAATAAATATCAGTTCCCAGTGGCTTATTTTATTTTTCGAAGTTTTTTTCAAAATTTTACCCATCATGGAATATCCCGAAAAAAGGCTTTAAAGTGCCTGATTTTCGGTATCTGTGTATCCACCCATCCATTTTCCCGTGACGTCACTGCGTGACGCCAATACAAACAAACATGGCAGATAGAACACAAAGATATAGCGACATTAGCTGGGATTCAGACTCGGATTTCAGCGGCTTAAGTGATTCAACAGATTACGCATGTATTGAAACGGATGGTTGGGGTGTGGAGGCAGATAGCGAAAACAAAATTGAAGAAAAAACTGAAGCTATTGAGCCAATGAGGACGAATTCTGCGATCGCATTATAACCAATGATTGCATCTTTTGACCACTGGAGCAACTTAAATCCGTCGATTGGTATGTGTTTGTTTGGCATTAAATGTGGGTGGAGGGAAAGGCTGGATGTAAATATAGCTACAAATGTACATACAGCTAGCCTAAATAGCATGTTAGCATCGATTAGCTGGCAGTCATGCCGTGACCAAATATGTCTGATTAGCACATTCGTCAATAACATCAACAAAACTCACCTTTGTGATTTTGTTGACTTTATCGTTGGAAATGCATCTGCTTTGAGTGTCGCAGGATATCCACACATCTCTGTGTCATCTGTTGTAGCATAGCTTAAGCGATTCAACAGATTACGCATGTATTGAAACGGATGGTTGGCGTGTGGCGGCAGATAGCGAAAACGAAATTGAAGAAAAAACTGAAGCTATTGAGCCAATGAGGACGAATCCGGCGATCGCCTTCTAACCAACGATTGCGTCTTTTTACCACTGGAGCAACTTAAATCCGTCGATTGGTATGTGTTTGTTTGGCATTAAATGTGGGTGAAGGGAAAGGCTGGATGCAAATATAGCTACAAATGTACATACAGCTAGCCTAAATAGCATGTTAGCATCGATTAGCTGGCAGTCATGCCGTGACCAAATATGTCTGATTAGCACATTCGTCAATAACATCAACAAAACTGACCTTTGTGATTTCGTTGACTTTATCGTTGGAAATGCATCTGCTTTGAGTGTCGCAGGATATCCACACATCTCTGTGTCATCTGTTGTAGCATAGCTTAAGCGATTCAACAGATTACGCATGTATTGAAACGGATGGTTGGCGTATGGAGGCAGATAGCGAAAACGAAATTGAAGAAAAAACTGAAGCTATTGAGCCAATGAGGACGAATTTTGCGATCGCATTATAACCAATGATTGCATCTTTTGACCAGTGGAGCAACTTAAATCCGTCGATTGGTATGTGTTTGTTTGGCATTAAATGTGGGTGAAGGGAAAGGCTGGTTGCAAATATAGCTACAAATGTACATACAGCTAGCCTAAATAGCATGTTAGCATCGATTAGCTGGCAGTCATTCGGTGACCAAATATGTCTGATTAGCACATAAGTCAATAACATCAACAAAACTCACCTTTGTGATTTTGTTGACTTTATCGTTGGAAATGCATCTGTTTTGAGTGTCGCAGGATATCCACACATCTCTGTGCCATCTGTCGTAGCAATAGCTGTCGTCGGTAAAATGTGCAGAACAAACGATGGACTTTCGCATCTTACTTGAATCCATCGATTGGTATGTGTTTGTTTGGCATTAAATGTGGGTGGAGGGAAAGGATGGATGCAAATATAGCTACAAATTTTTATTCATATTATGTTTATAAACTCAGGAAATACAACCCTGGATGTATGACGACTTAAATGATGACCATTGTATGATCCTGTAACTACTTGGTATCAGACCGAGACCTAAATTTGTGGTATCATCCAAAACTAATGTAAAGTACCCAAACAACAGAAGAATAAGTGATTATTACATATTAACAGAAGTGTAGACAGAACATATTGAAACAGAATATAAGCAGATATTGTCAGAAAATTAACTAATAATTAATAATCCATTTTTTACAGCTTTTCTTTAACAATTTTGATAAGATGATAGAATGATAAATGACACAATTTGTTACTGCATACGACAGTAGACTAATTAGGAGCCTTTTGTTTGTTTACTTACTACTAAAAGACACGTTTTCTAGTATGTTCACTATTTTATTTAAAGGCCTACTTAAACCCACTACTACCGACCACGCAGTCTGATAGTTTATATATCAATAATGAAATATTAACATTGCAACACATGCCAATACGGCCTTTTTAGTTTACTAAATTACAATTTTAAATTTCCCGCGAAGTGTCGTGTTGACGCGTGCGTTTGACGTCACTGGTTGTAGCGGACATTATTTTCCAGCCCGATCCAAGCTATAAGTAGTCTGCTTTAATCGCAAATTTACACAGTATTCTGGACATCTGTGTTGCTGAATTTTTGCAATTTGTTCAATTAATAATGGAGAAGTCAAAGTAGAAAGATGGAGTTGGGAAGCTTTTAGCCTTTATCCAAACAAACACACAGTGTTTCCTTGTTTAAAATTCCCAGAGGTGAAGCTTTACTATGGATCAGAGCGGTCAAGCGAACATGGGTCCTGACCACATGTCAACCGGCAGAAAATTGTGCTAATAAGTCGGCTCTTGCCGGAGATCAGCAGAGCTTCTGTCCTGCTGCAGCTGCCGTGACTTCCCTCAGAGACTCTGGCGTCAACACACCCGTGGCCACACCCCTCCGGCTTTCAGGTACTATTTAACTCACTAAAACACTAGCAACACAATAGGTAGGTTTCCCAGAATCATCCTAGTAAATGTGTCTAAAAACCTCTGAATCGCTCCCACTGCAATCGACTTTTTCTTTCTTTCTAGTCCTTCACTCTAAATTTCCTCATCCAGAAATCGTTCATCCTTGCTCAAATTAATGGGAAAATTGTCGCTTTCTCGGTCCGAAAAGCTCTAGCTGCTGGTGGCATTGATTGTAAACAATGTGAGGATGTGAGGAGCCCTACAGCCCGTGACGTCACGCGCACATCGTCTGCTACTTCCGGTAAAGGCAAGACGTTTTTTGTAGCGACCAGAAGTTGCGAACTTTATCGTGGATGTTCTCTACTAAATCCTTTCAGCAAAAATATGGCAATATCGCGAAATGATCAAGTATGACACAATGAATGGACTTGTTATCCCCGTGTAAATAAGAAAATCTCATTTCAGTAGGCCTTTAAGGAAGAACTTGCAATAACAAACATATGTTTAATGTACCCTAAGATTTTTTGTTAAAATAAAGCCAATAATGACTTTTTTTTTAATTCCCTTTATTTAGAAACATATCGAAAAGTATCGAAATATATTTTGCTACCGGTACTAAAATATTGGTATCGGGACAACCCTACATTGCACAATACAAAATAATAAAAATATGTACTAAGGTTTTTTGCTGATATGGAATCGGGTTAATATCAGTATCGGACAACACCCAAGGCGATAATATTGGTATTGTATGGGAAGTGAAAAAAATTTGTATCGGTTAGATGCGCTTTATCTCAGTGGCATAAAAAAAAAAGCCTCACATTTCCCACTTTCATTGCAAAATGTGACGTTATTCCACTCGCCTCATTGGGAGAAGAATAAAACATTAGAAGAAGTAGGTCTGATAACGTAATACCACGTCTGTCATCAACGGGTGCTGCAAGTCTGTGAATAAGCAGCAAATAAAATAATGGAAGGAAAAAAAAAGGAAGGGAATGAGATAGACCCCGAGGCGCAACTGCAAGCAGACAATCTGACTCCTTAGCAAGAAGCTAACGCATTGACGGTCCCACACAGCCGTGTTACTTGAGACGCTGGGAATAAACGTGGAGATGAGATCAGGGCGACAAAGACGGCAGGATTATATTGTTGTACAGTTGAAAAAAAAAATCAGATACAGTGAAAGCTGTCTATTTCAATGCCCTTAAAGTCACACACCACTTGGTGATCACCCAGGAAAAATGTGCCATTAAAGTTATTTCTGTATCCAGCTTGGTAGGGAAAGGTATTGTTTACATTCCAACTGCCTCTTAATCAAACAGTGTCTTTAAAGCACTTAAAAAAATAGAAAATCTACAATTTTGGGGGGAAAATGTTGAGTTTACAGAACTTTGTGGCATGCAAACCGAATAGTGATTTAAACGCTTCAATAATATACCCGTAAATAAATAAAAAATGATCAATAAACAATATGAAATACAATTGTGCATTTGAACAATCATATTTGTAGATGTGTATCTATATATAAACTATAATGCCCAAAAATTTGGCCACCCATGCAAATGATAAGAATCAAATGGATGACAGAGTCTGGTGTGGATTAACTTGACTGGCCTGCACAGAGTCCTGACCTGAACCCAAAAGAACACCTTTGGGATGAATTGGAACAGAGACTGAGAGCCAGGCCTTCTCGACCAACATCAGTGTGAGCTCACCAATACGCTTTTAGAAGAAGGGTAAAAAATTGCTATAACACACACTCCGCAACCTTGTGGACAGCCTTCTCAGAAGAGTGGAAGCTGTAATAGCTGCAAAAGATGGACCCACATCATATTGAACCCTATGGGTTGGAAATCGTATGGCACTTCAAGTTCATATGTGACTCAAGGCAGGTGGCCAAATACTTTTGGCAATATAGTGCGTATATATATATATATATATATATATATATATATATATATATATATATATATATATATATATATATACATACATACATATATGTGAGTGTGAAGGTTGTCTGTCTATCTGTGTTGGCCCTGCGATGAGGTGGCGACTTGTCCAGGGTGTACACCGCCTTCCACCCGATTGTAGCTGAGATAGGCACCAGCGCCCCCCGCGACCCCAAAAAGGGAATAAGCGGTAGGAAATGGATGGATGGATGGATATATATATATATATATATATATATATATATATATATATATATATATATGTATATATATATATATATATATATATATATATATATATATATATATATATATATATATATATATATATACATATATATATATATATATATATATATATATATATATATATACATATACACACATTTAGAGTAGAATAGCAATACTATTCTACTCTAAATGTAGTCCTTGCATCAAAAAGCGACATCCTTGTGTAAAGGTTATCACCACATGGGCTCAGGAATACTTCAGAAAACCACTGTCAGTAACTACAGTTTGTTGCTACATCTGTAAGTGCAAGTTAAAACTCTACTATGCAAAGCGAAATACATTTATCAACAACACCCAGAAACGCCGTCGGGTTTGAAAGTAGTTTTTTCTCAGTTCGAACATTAAATATATTGCCTTTGCAGCTAATTCAATTGAATATTAATTGAAAATGATTTGCAAATCATTGTATTCTGTTTTTATTTACGAATCACACACCGTGACAACTTCACTGGTTTTGGGTTTTGTAATACTGATAGCAAGTTTTTAACAGAAATAAGATACGCATTCTAGTAAAACATTAAAAATAAAATTGACCATGAATTGCACTTATGTCCAAATATTCAATACTTTTTTAAGTTGATTAATCATGATCAATCCAAATTTTAAAGGTGTGAATATTCTAATTAAAAACTAATCTTTTGACTGCACAAAAAAACACACACATTGCCTGTACACTTAATACAAATTACAAATTGGCACCATTTAAATGTTTTAATAGAAAAACAATATTTTGAAATGCAAATGAATCTTACCTGGGGTAGTTGGTGCAGTACTGGGTATAAATGTGGAATTCTTCACTCTGGGGTGGAAAAAAAAAAAGAGTAAATTAAATGACACATTATGTCACAGGAAACACTTAAATGAAGAGTAACTTCAAATAAAACTCATTTCAATGTGGTCTGACTGCTTTAATGCTTGTCATTTAACTCATCAACCAGTATTTAAATATGCGTGAGGCGGAACCACTTGGGAGACATGCTAACCAAGCATTTTAAAGCAAAAGGAAAACCAGTAAATGACACAGTTACAAATACAGTGTCTTTATTATATCGTATAGTTGGGAGGCTTTTAAGTAGGCCCGTGGGTGCTGGGATTAAATAACCCCCTGATAGAAAAGTGCCGCCCCTTTAATTGAGACGTTTCTTGCCTTGCACGCCGCCTCTTTAAACATCAAGTATATGATAGACGACATGATTTCATCAAAAGTCTGCCTTAACTTTTCCTGGCAGCTTTATTTCACCTTTTATTTATTTTTTTATTGTTTTAGTGTTTAGGACTATGTTAACAACTTATTTCATTACTGTATGGTTAATCTCTGATAGCACTTTATAGTAACACTTTGCTTATGAAGAGGGGATACATTTATTTCAAATGGATAATTAATACCAAAACTTTTTTTTATAATTGAGAATTATAAGACAAAGCTGATAATAGCAAAATAGTGAGCTGGGATAGTATATCAGTACTTGTGTTATGATTCCCCTATCAAATAGTGGTGCAAGGACAAATTGTGAAGCAAAATTAAAGTTAAATCATGTGGACATTGATAGAGTATATGAAACTAAATTCTTGGGAATAATAATTGATCATAAACTGTGTTGGAAACCGCATATTGAATATATAAAAGGAAAAATATCCAAATCTATTGCTATTCTTTATAAAGTAAGACACATGCTGAATAAGACATGCCTGCATATGTTGTATTATTCTTTTATTTTTCCATATTTAACGTATTGTGTCGAAATTTGGGGAAATGTTTATAAAACAAACATAGACCCAATAATAAAACTTCAAAAAAGGGTCATTAGAACAATACACAAAGCGTGCAACTATGAACATACCAATCCATTATTTATGAGTTCAAATGTATTAAAATTTTCAGACATTGTGTTTTTAAAAACAATGGAAATTATGTTTCGAGTAAAAAACAACAGCCTTCCAGCTTGTATTCTCAGGCTATTTCATTTAAGAGGAGAAAACTATAATTTACGGGGGATATCGATTTTTGAAATAGGTAAAGCGAGAACAAATATAAAATACAAATGTATTACAGTTTTAGGAGTTAAATGGTGGAACAAGCTCAGTGATGAGCTGAAGACATGCACTTCTTTGGTAAGGTTTAAGAAAACATTGAAAGGTGAAATAATTGAAAATTATAAAATATAGTCACAATTACTTTCATCCCATTGATTTTTGATTTATTTATTTGTTTATGTTGATGTTCCAGGCAATCTAATTTTCTGTGAAGGTATAGGATAGGCAAATATAAGCTTTGGCTTCAGCCTATTCCTTTTTTGGTCACTCTTTTTCTTTTCTTTCGTGTGTAAATGTGCATTATTGTATACATATAACATGTACTGTAAAACTGATCACACACAATGGTTGATTGATTTGATTTGATTGATTATATGACCGAAATAAACTTATTTCATTCAAAAAAAAATTCAAAAAATGAATAAATACATATTATAAAAATAAAGAAATAACTAAAAAAAAAAAAAAAAACGTGTTCTTATCTCTCATAATTGTGAATGATAGGCAAAAAAAACAAAAAAGGCCAATTCCCCTTTAAGTGATACCCAATTTGTATTATTATTATTATTATTATTATTTATTTTGGGCTTCACGGTGGGAGAGGGGTTAGTGCGTCTGCCTCACGATACGAAGGTCCTGCAGTCCTGGGTTCAAATCCAGGCTCGGGATCTTTCTGTGTGGAGTTTGCATGTTCTCCCCGTGAATGCGTGGGTTCCCTCCGGGTACTCCGGCTTCCTCCCACTTCCAAAGACATGCACCTGGGGATAGGTTGATTGGCAACACTAAATTGGCCCTAGTGTGTGAATGAATGTGAGTGTGAATGTTGTCTGTCTATCTGTGTTGGCCCTGCGATGAGGTGGAGACTTGTCCAGGGTGTACCCCGCCTTCCGCCCGATTGTAGCTGAGATAGGCGCCAGCGCCCCCCGCAACCCCGAACGGGAATAAGCGGCAGAAAATGGATGGATGGATGGATTATTTATTTTTCTGATTTTCTATCAGTTTTTTTTGTAATTGTATTTTGTAAAAAAAAATGTTTGGGGGGGAGTGTCTGTTTCTCAATATCTGTATTATGATTTCCCTATCAAATATTATAAAAAAATATCTCCCATAATTGTGAATGATAGGCAAAAAAAAAAAAAAAAAGGCCAATTCCCCTTTAAGTGATACCCAATTTGTATTATTATTATTATTATTATTATTATTATTTATTTTTCTGATTTTCTATCTGTTTATTTTGTAATTTTATTTTGTATTATTATTATTATTATTGTTTATTTTTCTGATTTTCTATCTGTTTTTTTTGTAATTTTATTTTGTAAAAAATTTTTGGGGGAGGGGGTGAGTGTCTGTTTCTCAATATCTGTATTATGATTTCCCTATCAAATATTATAAAAAAATAAAAATCCTAACAAAAAGGCGTGTGTTCTTGTCTCTCATAATTGTGAACTATAGGCAACATTTAAAAAAAAAAAAGTGCAGCTCCCCTTTAAGTGGTACCCTATTTGTATTACTATTGTTATGTATTGTTGGATTTGGATTTATTTGTCAGGTTTATTAAAAAAAAATGAAGTAAATAATCCTAAAAAAAACCTGAGTTCTTGTCTCTCATAATTGCAGAATTGTGAACAATAGGCAAAATTAAAAAAAAGAGTGCAGTTCCCCTTTAAGTGGTACCCTATTTGTATTACTATTGTTATGTATTGTTGGATCTGGATTTATTTGTCAGGTTTATTAAAAAAAAAAAAAAAAAAAAAATCCTAAAAAAAACCTGTGTTCTTGTCTCTTAAATGTAAAAATTAGATATTAGGTTTCACTGTCATGATCCGCTACCCGGCTCATGTTTTGTTCCGTCATTGTGTCGTATTCTGTTGGTATTTGGCTTCCTTAGTTCCTGGTGGCACTTCCTGTTTGTTCTGTTGCCATAGTCACGCATTAGTGTCACCTGACTCTTGTTTTTGACGCGCACCTGCCTCCTTATTACCACCTTTATTTAAGCCTGCCTTTTCTGTTCATTCGATCTCGCTTCCTAGTTTTTGTTCCATGCAACAGGTGACAATGCTGTTTCCCGACTCTGGTAAAACTGTTTTTGTACTCGCTAGCTTCCGCGCCATGCTTCGTGTTTTCTAGCTCCCATGCTAGCTCTTCGGTTTGCCTTTTTGTACCTAGTGCAAGTTTTCTGTTGTCAGTCTGTTTTTTTAGTGTAAATAAATCATCGTTTCTTGCCTTCACGCTGTGTCCAAATCCAACGGCATCATTTAGAGAACAAACCATCACCACGATGCGAACGAACCGTCACATTCACTATGTAAAAGCGCTTTGAGTCACTAGAGAAAAAGCGCTATATATATATAGAATTCACTTCACTTCACTACCCTATTTTCATTATTATTATTATTTTTTTTTCTATTTTTTTTTTTAGTCAGTTTGTTTAATTTTCTATCTGCTTTTCTATTGTTTTTTTGTAATTATTTTCTTTTCTAAAAAAATTTTTTTGGGTGGGGAGGGAAAAAAGTGTCAGTTTCTCAGCATCTGTATTATGATTTCCCTATCAAATGAATAAATAAATATTATTAAAAAATAAAAATCCAAACAAAAAGGCATGTTTTCTTGTCTCTCATAATTGTGAACGATAGGCAACATTTACAAAAAAGTGCAGTTCCCCTTTAAGTGGTACCCTATTTGTATTACTATTGTTATATATTGTTGTATTCATATTTTTTATATGTCATTTGTCAGTCTCATTAAAAAAAATTAAAAAGATAATCCTAAAAATACCCTGTGTGTTTTTGTCTCTCATGATTGCATAATTGTGAACGATAGGCAAAATAAAAAATAAGAAAGTGCAGTTTCCTTTTTAGTACCCTATTTTTATTATTACTATTATTATTATTATTATTTTAATCAATTAAAAAAAATATATATTTTTTTGTCAGTTTGTTTGATTTTCTATCTGCTTTTCATTAGTTGTTTTTTTTTATATTAATTTTTTTTATAACTTTTTTGGTGGGGGCAGGGGGTATTGATTTTTCAGTAACTGTATTATAATTTCAAATTAATAAATATTTTTTCTTTTTAAAAAAAAAAAAAGACGTATGTTCTTGTCTCTCATAACTGTGAACGATAGGCAAAATGTGAAAAAAAAAGTGCAGTTACCCTTTAAGTGGTATCCTATCTTATTATTTTAGGTTCAATATTATGACTTAGACCAGAGGTCACCAACCTTTTTGAAACGAAGAGCTACTTCTTGGGTACTCATTAATGCGAAGGGCTACCAGTTTGATACACACTTAAATGGGTATTTCTGTCTGTCATTCCGTCGTACATTTTTTTTCCTTCTACGGAAGGTTTGTTGTAGAGAATAAATGATGAAAAAAACACTTAATCGAACGGTTTAAAAAAGGAGAAAACAGGAAAAAAAAAAAGAAAATTAAATTTTGAAACATAGTTTATCTTCAATTTCGACTATTTAAAATTCAAAATTCAACCGAAAAAAGAAGAGGAAAAACTAGCTAATTTGAATATTTTTTAAAAAAATTATAAAATAATTAATGGAACATTATTGGTAATTTTTCCAGATCAATATTAATTTTAGAATTTTGATGACATGTTTTAAATAGGTTAAAATCCAATCTGCACTTTGTTATGATATATAACAAATTGGACCAAGCTATATTTCTAACAAAGACAAATCATTATTTCTTCTAGATTTTCCAGAACAAAAATGTTAAAAGAAATTCCAAAGACTTAAAAATAAGATTTAAATTTGATTCTACAAATTTTCTAGATTTGCCAGAATATTTTTTTTTTATTTTAATCATGAGTTTGAAGAAATATTTCACAAATATTCTTCATCGAAAAAACAAAAGCTAAAATGAAGAATTAAATTTAAATGTATTTATTATTCTTTACAATAAAACAATTAATTTACTTGAACATTGATTTAAATCGTCAGGAAAGAAGAGGAAGGAATTTAAAAGGTCAAAAGGTATATATGTTTAAAAGTCCTATAATCATTTTTAAGGTTGTATTTTTTCTCTAAAATTGTCTTTCTGAAAGTTATAAGAAGCAAAGTAAAAAAAATAATGAATTTATTTAAACAACTGAAGACCAAGTTTGTAAAATATTTTTTTGGATTTTCAAATTCTATTTGAGTTTTGTTTCTCTTAGAATCAAAAATGTCGAGCAAAGCGAGACCAGCTTGCTAGTAAATAAATACAACTTAAAAAATAGAGGCAGCTCACTGGTAAGTGCTGCTATTTGAGCTATTTTTAGAACAGGCCAGCGGGCGACTCATCTGGTCCTTACGGGCTACCTGGTGCCCGCGGGCACCGTGTTGGTGACCCCTGCTGTAGACTATGATGAATATAAACAATAACAATATAATTGTGTAGATCACGGTGCGTGATACATAATAATTCATGAATTCTACAGTAATATCAGTATTCACGATGAGAAAGTATATAAAAACATGCACCTGGGGATAGGTTGATTGGCAACACTAAATTGGCCCTAGCGTGTGAATGTGAGTGTGAATGTTGTCTGTCTATCTGTGTTGGCCCTGCGATGAGGTGGCGACTTGTCCAGGGTGTACCCTGCCTTCCGCCCGATTGTAGCTGAGATAGGCGCCAGCGCCCCCCGCGACCCCAAAAAGGGAAAAAAGCGGTAGAAAATGGATGGATGGATGGAGATCACGGTGCATGATACATAATGAATGAATAATTCATGAATTCTACAGTAATATCAGTATTCACGACGAGAAAGTGTGTTGACGGATGTGTGATTTGCGTTTCATTCTCCCACCCTCCGCTATTATATAACTCATTTCGATCTATTTGTGTCCATAAACACTGCAGGATGCTGACAGAAAACAGGAAGCGACATCATAAACAGGCAGAGAAGATTGTCAGATATCTCGCCTCATGTACAAACAGATATTGTGGACATAGTTGGACTTCTATTTTTGTTAGCGTTCGGATAGACGTTCACTGGAAGCAAAACTCAGCCTGAGGTGCTACGTGGGAAAAGACCTAAATTGAAGAGCAGAGTTCTCCTCCTTGTCTCCAGTAGTCTGCAACCACAGACCAGACCTAAGCACAACCAGATGTGCCGCCATTCATTTACAAGAGTACATGCAGCGCTAATACACACTTGTACGCCCACCACGGAGCACATCGATGTTTCAATAGCGTACTAATTCACGCAGAGCGTGTACAGTACGTGGCAGCATGCAGACATATGTGCATGTATGCTGCAGTCAACCACAAACACATTTGTGTTTGCCAACCTTGAGACCTCAAATTTCGGGAGGTGGGGGAGCATGGGCGTGGTTAAGAGGGGAGGAATATATTTACATCTACAATTCACCAACTCGAGTATTTCATATATATATATATATACAGTGGGGCAAAAAAGTATTTAGTCAGCCACCGATTGTGCAAGTTCTCCCACTTAAAATGATGATAGAGGTCTGTAATTTTCATCATAGGTACACTTCAACTGTGAGAGAATGTGAAAAAAAAATCCCGGAATTTTAAAGAATTTATTTGTAAATTCTGGTGGAAAATAAGTATTTGGTCAACCATTCAAAGCTCTCATTGATGGAAGGAGGTTTTGGCTCAAAATCTCACGATACATGGCCCCATTCATTCTTTCCTTGACACGGATCAATCGTCCTGTCCCCTTAGCAGAAAAACAGCCCCAAAGCATGATGTTTCCACCCCCATGCTTCACAGTAGGTCTGGTGTTCTTGGGATGCAACTCAGTATTCTTCTTCCTCCAAACACGACGAGTTGAGTTTATACCAAAAAGTTCTATTTTGGTTTCATCTGACCACATGACATTCTCCCAATCCTCTGCTGTATCATCCATGTATCCATTTTGGTATAAACTAAACTCTTCGTGTTTGGAGGAAGAAGAATACTGAGTTGCATCCCAAGAACACCACACCTACTGTTAAGCATGGGGGAGGAAACATCATGTTTTGGGGCTGTTTTTCTGCTAAGCGGACAGGACGATTGATCCGTGTTAAGGAAAGAATGAGTGGGGCCATGTATCGTGAGATTTTGAGCCAAAACCTCCTTCCATCATTCAGAGCTTTGAATGGTTGACCAAATACTTATTTTCAACCATAATTTACAAATAAATAATTTATAATTCCTACAATGTGAATTCTTGGATTTTTTTTTCACATTCTGTCTCTCACAGTTGAAGTGTACCTATGATGAAAATTACAGACCTCTGTCATCATTTTAAGTGGGAGAACTTGCACAATCGGTAGCTGACTGAATACTTTTTTGCCCCACTGTATATATATATATGAAATACTTGACTTTCAGTGAATTCTAGCTATATATATTTATTTTATTATATATAAAAATAAAAGAAATAGTTGAATTTCAGACGGCACCTATCAAATACACAGTAATAAAAAAAAAGTTCTACTAACTGTACTGTGCTAGCTGGTTACTAAAAAAAAAAAACAACAACACTTACCTTTCACTATTTGAGTAACCTTTGTTCTGCCATTTATTTCCTGATTTTGCTCGTGGACGGTGTAATATATTGGGTAGGAGTCAATACCCAGGCGAGGTGATGAAGTTATGTCTCTTTACTGGGCTTCAGAACAGACTCCCTCACTTGCCGTCAGATGCCTAACACCACGTAAATCGTTGGCCAATCAAAAAGCAACCCCATAACGCTATAGCCAACATTCACCAGGAGATGGCAACAGACAACATAGAATCACTCTATTACAGATGGCATCGCCATGGCTGTAACTTTCTCATTCTTCTGCCTCGTCTCCTTGTGTGTGCAGTTTTTTATTCAAATCCGTAGATGTTGTAACGTGATTGGGCAGGCAAGCTGTTTATATAACAGGAAAGCGGACGTGAAAACAGGCTGTCCCCACTCAGGTCCGCGAGGAGCTGGAGGGGGCGTGGCCTCCAGCTACGGCTAAATTTCGGGAGATTTTCGGGAGAAAATTTCTTCCGGGAGGTTTTCGGGAGAGGCGCTGAATTTCCAGAGTCTCCCAAAAAATCCGGGAGGGTTGGCAAGTATGCTGCAGTCTGACACAGTAGGACTTGGAAACCCCTCCCACAAAAATAACTGCTACCCACGGAAATCCGATGAAAAGTACACATACTATTCTACTGTAAAAAACGTGTAAATGTGCACCTGAGCGGGCAAAGCTGATTTATTAAACCGGGTCTATTCAACTGGCGGCCCCCGCAGCCAAATTCGGCTCGGGACTGACACCATATTGGCACACCGAGTTCAGTTCCAAATTCTGGTGACAAATATTTTTGCAGCAATTTGCTAAAACTCAATAGCAGGGGTCACCAACACGGTGCCCTCGGGCACCAGATAGCCCGTAAGGACCAGATGAGTAGCCCACTGGCCTGTTCTAAAAATAGCTCAAATAGCAGCACTTACCAGTGAGCTGCCTCTTTTTAAAAAAAATAATTATTTATTTACTAGCAAGCTGGTCTCGCTTTGCTTGAGATTTTTAATTCTAAGAGAGTCAAAACTCAAATAGAATTTCAAAATCCAAGAAAATATTTTAAAGACTTGGTCTTCACTTGTTTAAAAAAAAAATCATTTATTTTTTCTACTTTGCTTCTTATAACTTTCAGAAAGACAATTTTTGAGAAAAAAATACAACCTTAAAAATGATTTTAGGATTTTTAAACACATATACCTTTTTACCTTTTAAATTCCTTCCTCTTCTTTCCTGCCAATTTAAATCAATGTTAAAGTATTTTTTTTATTTTTATTGTAAAGAATAATAAATACATTTTAATTTAATTGTTCATTATAGCTTTGTTTTTTTGACAAAGAATATATGTGAGATATTTATTCAAACTTATTATGATTAAAATTCAAAAATATTATTCTGGCAAATCTAGAACATCTGTAGAATCAAATTTAAATCTTATTTCAAAGTATTTTGAATTTCTTTCACATTTTTTGTTCTGGAAAATCTAGAAGAAATAATGATTTGTCTTTGTTAGAAATATAGCTTGGTCCAATTTGTTATATATTCTAACAGTCATTTTGATAGTAGGCTAATATAGACACTTACATCATGTGTTGCCTTCTCTATAACACTTATATAAGACTTTCAAAGTCATTTTGATAGTAGGCTAATATAGCTAATATTGACACTTTCATCCCGTGTTGTCTTCATAATAGCACATATATAAGACTTTTAAAGTCATTTTGATAGTAGGCTTATATAGCTAATATAGACACTTACATCATGTGTTGCCTTCATTATAACACTTATATACGACTTTTAAAGTAATTTTGATATTAGGCTAATGTAACTAATATTGACACTCACTTCATGTGTTTCCTTCATTATAACACTTATTTAACACTTTCAAAGTCATTTTAATAGTAGGCTAATATAGCTAATATAGACACTTTCATCCTGTGTTGTCTTCTTTATAGCACATATATAAGACTTTTAAAGTTTTTTTGATAGTAGGCTAATATAGCTAATATAGACACTTACATCAGGTGTTGCCTTCATTATAACATTTGTATAAGACTTGTATTTAACATCATTTTACTAGTAGGCTAATATAGCTAACATAGACACTTCCATCATGTGTTGCCTTCTACATAACACTTATGTAATACTTTTAAAGTTATTTTGATAGTAGGCTAATATAGCTAATATAGACACTTACATCATGTGTTGTCTTCATTACGACACTTATATAACACTTTAAAAGTAATTTTAATAGTAGGCTATTATAGCTAATAAAGACACTTACATCATGTCTTGTTTTCATTATAACACTTATATAAGACTTGTATTTAAAGCCATTTTAATAGTAGGCAAATATAGCTAATGTAGACACTTACATCATGTGTTGCCTTCATTATAACACTTAGGTAAGACTTTTTAAGTTATTTTGATAGTAGGGTAATGTAGTCATGTGTTGTCTTCATTATAGCACATATATACGACTTTTAAAGTTTTTTGATAGTAGGCTAATGTAGCTAACATAGACACTTACATCATGTGTTGCCTTCATTATAACATTTGTATAAGACTTGTATTGAACATAATTGAAAATAGTAGGCTTCATTATGACACTTATATAACACTTTAAAAGTAATTTTAATAGTAGGCTATTATAGCTACTATAGACACTTCCATCATGTGTTGCCTTCTATATAACACTTATGTAAGACTTTTAAAGTTATTTTTGATGGTAGGCTAATATAGCTAATATAGACACGTACATCATGTGTTGTCTTCATTATGACACTTATATAACACTTTAAAAGTAATTTTAATAGTAGGCTATTATAGCTAATATAGACACTTACATCATGTGTTGCCTTCATTATAAGACTTACGTAAGACTTTTAAAGTTATTTTGATAGTAGGCTAATATAGCTAATATAGACACTTACATCATGTGTTGTCTTCATTATGACACTTATATAAGACTTGTATTTAAAGTCATTTTAATAGTAGGCTAATATAGCTAATGTAGACACTTACATAATGTGTTGCCTTCATTATAACATTGGTATAAGATTTGTATTTAACGTCATTTTAATACTAGGCTAATACAGCTACTATAGACACTTCCATCATGTGTTGCCTTCTATATAACACTTATGTAAGACTTTTAAAGTTATTTTGATAGTAGGCTAATGTAACTAATATAGACACTTACATCATGTGTTGCCGTAATACTAATTTTTTTGCAGCTCCAGACAAAAAATTTTTTTGCATATATGTTCCAATATGGACCCCCCTACCCCGAAAGGGACAAGCGGTAGAAAATGACTGGATGGATGGATGGTCCAATATGGCTCTTTCAACGTTTAGGTTTGCCGACCCCTGGTAGGCCTAAACTATTCATTAAAAACAAGGCAGTACATATTTGTGGGCACTGTAGCACAGTTGGAACAGTAACACTGTGTTTAATTATAGCAAAATATAACACTGTACTTTAATCAGGGGATTTTTTGGCATGTACCAGAGTTTGAGAATCACTGTCCTATTCTATTTAAATGATGTTCATACAATGGTTATTGCGGTACTCATTGGGTTAAATCTGGGACCTTTTTGTGCCATCTTTTGTGTCCCACAATAAAGTTTCTGGAATACTTAAAAGGCAAAAAAATGTTTGTGGCGCCGGTGACGCAAAGAGAATAGCCTGGTTTGTCATGCATGGTCAGATGGTGTCTTTGCGGCGCAGTGGCTTCAGTTTATACGGCGCGTTTTAGAGGAAGTGCTGGAATGCGGCATCATGGGACATCCGAGCATTTTTTTTATGGGAAATGGTTGGGCGAGGCATGAAAGCAAAAAAAAAAGACACAAACAAATAGCCCGTTCTGCATGTTTTGTCCAGAGTTTGTGCGTGCATGTGTCAAACTGCTGTTAGAACAGGCTGCAACAAGCACGGTACTTTAAGGAGTGTGCATGTTAGGAAAACGACACCGTGCGGGGTGGGGGTGGCGGGGGAGTGAAGAAACAAAGTAGAATCAGTAGATTTCAGTTTTTCTGGCCAAGGTTGAGCAACTGTAGTTTAGATCTGCATCAACTTGTGCAAAGACGTGAAATAAGTGAAAAAACTGAGAATTTTGTGATCAATACCTTGACATTGCTTCCCTGATTTTGTGCATTTGTCTTCTCTTGTTTTCCCAGGATATTTAATACTCCCAACCAAAAGCAGAAACATACATACTCTACAGCAGAGGTCTCAAACTCAAGGCCCGGGGAGCCAAATCTGGCCCGCCACATTATTTTATGTAGCCCGCGAAAGGCTGGGAATACAAACCCCGTTTCCATATGAGTTGGGAAATTGTGTTAGATGTAAATATAAACGGAATAGAATGATTTGCAAATCCTTTTCAACCCATATTGAATTGAATGCACTACAAAGACTAGATATTTGATGTTTAAACGCATAAACTTTCTATATTTTTTTGCAAATAATAATTAACTTAGAATTTCATGGCTGCAACATGTGTCAAAGTAGTTGGGAAAGGGCATGTTCACCTTTGTGTTACATCAGCTTTTCTTCTAAAAACACTCAATAAACGTTTGGGAACTGAGGAAACTAATTGTTGAAGCTTTGAAAGTGGAATTCTTTCCCATTCTTGTTTTATGTAGAGCTTCAGTCGTTCAACAATCCTTCTGTTGTATTTTACGTTACATAATGCGCCACACATTTTCGATGGGAGACTGGTCTGCACTGCAGGCGGGCCAGGAAAGTAACCACACTTTTTTTTTACCAAGCCACGCTGTTGTAACACGTGCTGAATGTGGCTTGGTATTGTCTTGCTGAAATAAGCAGGGGCGTCCATGAAAAAGGCGGCGCTTAGATGGCAGCATATGTTGTTCCAAAACCTTTATGTACCTTCCAGCATTAATGGTGCCTTCGCAGATGTGTAAATTACCCATGCCTTGGGCACTAATTCACCCCCTTACCATCATAGATGCTGGCTTTTGAACTTTGCGTCGATAACAGTCTGGATGGTTCGCTTCCCCTTTGGTCCGGATGACACAATGTCGAATATTTCCCCCCAAAATTTGAAATGTGGACTCGTCAGACCACAGAACACTTTTCCACTTTGCATCAGTCCATCTTAGATGATGTCAGGCCCAGAGAAGCCGACGGCGTTTCTGGATGTTGTTGATAAATGGCTTTCGCTTTCCATCGCTTTGTCCCCGCAATTTCCCCCTCTGTGTTCTTTTTTTTGGGTCTTTCTATCCCCTCCTGCTCCGGTTCGGAAGCGTCAAACATTAATATAAATAAATGTAATCAATTCAAATACAAATAAGGCAACAAGAGAAGTATTGCACACTTCTCTTTTGTAAAGTAAATATGTACAGCAAATGTATGATTTGCCTGAGTAGTGGTCAGGACGGAAAAAAAAAGAAATATGAAACCGTATTTTTCTGGCTATAAGGCGCACTTAAAATCCTTAATTTTCTCAAAAATGGACAGTACGCCTTATTGACCAATGCACCTAATGTACGGATGACTCTGGTTGTGCTTACCGACCACAAAGCTATTCTATTTGGTACATGGCAGCCACACATAAGAGATACGTGTAAACTGCAAGATGAGGCCAGTAAACAACACTAACATTTTATATGTTCCATTGAAAGTATAGAACATTACACACGGCACCCAAAAATCTGTAAAAATGTTTTAATACGACTTTGGTAAGCTATCAAGCCGCACCGCTTGATGGATTGTGGGAGCATTACGGCTACCGTAGACTGATAAATTGTGCTCCAACATATGAGTATTATCATGGTGTCTGTACTAGGTAAGACATATAATTTGGCGTTTTTCTTGCAATTTTATGAAAAAACTACTTTTCTTACCTTCTGGTACCTGTGATCTGTATTTAGGATTTGCAAAAGTCCTGAAAATTTGCGCAGGTCCGCCTTTGTAGTCCGTACCGACACCGTAGTCGATAAGCTTCTGTTCTGTCTCTATCTTATTGTTATGGGACATTCAACCTCCGTTGTTGCCATTTCTAATATAAAGGAATGTAAAGTTCTCACTTATTTTTCTCAGTAAACTCATAATGAAAGCGCTAAAACATACCGGTGTAGTGAGTTGACATTATTCACCCAAGGAACTTTAGTTATTAGAGAGTTCCGAGTCTGACGCTTTTTCACGGGACACATTTCTGGCATTGTTGCTGCACTGGTGACCCACGGATGAGAAGATGCTGCTCCGTTATTGATTGAAGTAAAGTTTGAATGTCAATAAAACAGTTATCTCCATATTTTGACACTTCTTCCACTTCCATCCTTGCACGCTACACCGCTACAACAAAGATGATGGCGAAAAGACGCTGTCGAAGGTAATCCACGTAAATAAGACCCTCCACAAAACGGCGCATCCTGAAGGGACTGTCAGAAAGCGACTTGAAGATGATCTGTAAAACATCAGCTATGCAACATTTTGACCCCCAAAAAAAAACACCATCACATGTTATGGAGACCACAAGGAAGTCTTTTACATTAAGAAAAAAATCATAATATGACTCCTTTGGTGCGCCTTATAATCCGATGCGCCTATTGTATGAAAATAGACCTGACTGGACCCGCTCATCGGCAGTGCGCCTTATAATTCGGTGCACCCTATGGTCCGAAAAATACGGTGTATACAATTGGTGACAGTCTGAACCTAAAACCAATCATTCTAGTTTTGTTGTGTTTACTCTGCATTTTTTCTGTCATTCTGACTAGAGATGTCTGATAATATCAGACTGCCGATATTATCGCCGATAAATGCTTTAAAATGTAATATCAGAAATTATTGGTATCAGTCTCAAAATTATCTGTATAGGTTTCAAAAGGCAAAATGTATGTCTTTTTAAAATGCCGCTGTGTACACGGATGTAGGGAGTGAAGTGAATACGCAAGTGAATGCAAGCATACTTGGTCAACAGCCATACAGGTCACACTGATGGTGGCCGTATAAACAACTTTAACACTGTTACAAATATGCGCCACACTGTGAGCCCACACCAAACAAGAAAGACAAACACATTTTAGCAGAACATCCACACCGTAACACAACAGAACAAATACACAGAATCCCTTATAGTACTAGCTCTTCCGGGATGCTACAATATACAATTACTACCCCCCACCCCCAACCCCACTCACCTCAACCTCGTCATGCTCTCTCATGGAGAGCATGTCCCAAATTCCAAGCTGCTGTTTTGAGACATGTTAAAAAAAATAATGCACTTTGTGACTTCAATAATAAATATGTTGGCATTTTTTTCCCATTATTTCAGTTGATTTATTTTGGAAAACATTGTTATATTGTTTAATGCATCCATCAGGGCATCACAACAAAATTAGGCATAATAATGTGTTAATTCAACGACTGTTTAAATCGGTATTGGTTGACATCGGAATCGGTAATTTAGAGTTGGACAACATCGGAATATCCGCTAAAAAGCCATTGTTGGACATCCCTAATTCTGATTCCTACCTTTGATACAAAGCATTCTGCAATGGCCACAGGGTCAGCGTTGCAAGTCTCCAGGTGGTGAAGCAAGTCCCTGGAAACAAATGTGCACAAATGATTACAAACGTACCGAGCAAACCGTTAAAACACATGCGTGTAAAAATGCTTTGATTCATTGTTTCTAGCTATTGTTTTCAAATTTCGGGAGGCACACAGCTGGGAACAGTCATCAAGCCTCTGAAAAGCTTCCTTGAATTCAAAACTTCAGCTCCACAATGATGGAAAAAGTCCACTGTTAAAGTTATTGTTTCGTGCCTAAGACATGAGGTCATCAGGAATGCTTTAAAGCTTCCTTTAACTGGTCCAGCTTTTTTTTTTTTTTTCTTTGTTTTGGTGCATGACAGCTGACAAATGAATGGCTGAGAGTGTATATTTGTGTCCAAAGACCACCATGAGGAGGGACCAGCCTTCAAACCACACAAACGCAGCTTAGAGCAGGGACAGACGAGGCAAATATGCAGACGGGGACCAACACACACCTGACTTAGTACGCCATTCCTAGAAATCAGTCGACTGTTAAAAAACTATTTGGAGAATTATATTCCTAAAATGTCCCTGGTTTATTGACAAATATAATATCAACAGTGTTCAACAAAGTATAAAGACACAGACAATTGAGTTTTGGTGTGTACATGCCTTTACCTGTTAAAGTGGTAGATGTCCTGGATGTTACCAAACAAAGAGCTTTTATCCTCAGAGCTCAACGCCAGCCGAGCCTGGTTACTGATATTCTCCAAATAATCCTGCAGAGAGGAGAAGAACAAGTTAAGATAGCTTCAAATAAGGTGATTTCAAAGGGAAACCCCATTTGAATTTAATAAAAGGCAATCCCAACTAGCTTTTAAATCCTTGGTTTGCTAACAAGGTTAAATGTCAATGTAAGAATCGGCCAATGTGTTTACAGAAGTCCAGGTTTCTCTGTACAACAGGAGCAGTCTTGGGTTTTTGGAAATTTGCTGCTAAAAAAGTTTTGAACTTAACTCAGGGGTCGGTCAACATTGTGTCATTCTTGCGGTTTTGGCCCTCAGGCCACCAGTTGAGTATCCCTCATACTTGCCAACCCTCCCGGATTTTTAGGGAGATTCCCGAAATTCAGGGCCACTCCCAAAAACCTCCTGGAACAAATTTTCTCCCGAAATTCAGGCGGAGCTGGCGGCCACGCCCCCTCCAGCTCCATGAGAACCTGACTCAGCAATGTCATGACCCTCCTAAACAGGACAATACTGCCATCTACTATACACAGAATAGAATAGAATGTAAATATATTATACATATATTCTACATTTAGGTGCAGTCAAGGAACATGCATTAGGGAGTCTGTTCTGAAGTCCACAGTAAAGAGACGTAACTTCATCACGTCGCCTGGTTAGTGACTCCAACCCAATATATTACACTGTCGAGGAGCAAAATGAAGAAATACGCTTGCAAGTTCCAGAAAGATTGGAAACAAGAATTTCTGTTTATCCAGGAGAGTTTGAAGGCGAAGAGGTATGTTGCCTGTAAATTTTGTAGAACAGACTTCTCCTTTGAACACGGCGGCCTAATGGATATACTCAGCCATGAACGGTCAGCGAAGCACAAAGCGTCCGCAGCGCAGCATCATTCACAACCCAGTATTATGGGCCACCTCGCAAAACGTAGACCCGATGGTGTAACTTATGCTGAGACAAAGATGGCTATGCTGTTAGCTGGAAGCTAACAGCATAGCCAAAATTTGCGGATGTCTACAACAAATCCGTGAAGGATATATTCCCAGATTCGGAGATCGCTCGCCAGTACGCAAATGGCAGAACAAACGTTACTCAAATAGTGAAAGGTAAGTGTTGTTGGTTTATTTTAGTAACCAGCAAGCACAGTACAGTTAGTAAAAGAAGTGTGTTTTTATTACTGTGTATTTGATAGGTGCTGTCGGAAATTCAACTATTTATTTTATTTATCCATCCATCTTCTTCCGCTTATCCGAGGTCGGGTCACGGGGGCAGCAGCCTAAGCAGGGAATCCCAGACTTCCCTTTCCCCAGCCACTTTGTCCAGCTCTTCCCGGGGGATCCCGAGGCGTTCCCAGGCCAGCCGGGAGACATAGTCTTCCCAACGTGTCCTGGGTCTTCCCTGTGGCCTCCTACCGGTTGGACGTGCCCTAAACACCTCCCTAGGGAGGCGTTCGGGTGGCATCCTGACCAGATGCCCGAACCACCTCCTCTGGCTCCTCTCGATGTGGAGGAGCAGCAGCTTTACTTTGAGTTCCTCCCGGATGGCAGAGCTTCTCACCCTATCTCTAAGGGAGAGCCCCGCCACACGGCGGAGGAAACTCATTTCGGCCGCTTGTACCCGTGATCTTATCCTTTCGGTCATGACCCAAAGCTCATGACCATAGGTGAGGATGGGAACGTAGATCGACCGGTAAATTGAGAGCTTTGCCTTCCGGCTCAGCTCCTTCTTCACCACAACGGATCGGTACAACGTCCGCATTACTGAAGACGCCGCACCGATCCGCCTGTCGATCTCACGATCCACTCTTCCCCCACTCGTGAACAAGACTCTAAGGTACTTGAACTCCTCCACTTGGGGCAGGGTATTTTATTTATATATATGATCAAATAAATATTTATCGCTAGAATTCACTGAAAGTCAAGTGTTTCATACATATATATATATATATGTATATATATATATATATATGTATATATATATGAAATACTCGAGTTGGTGAATTATACTCCTCCCCTCTTATACTCCTCCCCAACCACGCCTCCGCTCAGCTTTTTTTTTAATGAGTAGCTTTTCCTGAAGCTTAGCTACTTTTAGAGCCATGTAGCGAGGTAGCTCACATCAGTGATACAAGCTACAAAGAGAGAAAATGGATTGCGAATCCAGGCCCAAAACATATGGAGAAAATCCATACGTATGGAGAAAATCCATGCTTATTGGTTGGTGTTCGTATGATGAGTCATGTAGCTAAGGTTTGGGTGAAACATTACAGACTGGCCAATCAGAGGCAAGATAAGTCACCTCATCGAAACGAGTAAGCAAAATCATAACATGACGACAAGAGAGTCAGAGACAGAGGGACGCTTCAAGCTGATGACTTAAAAAAAAAATTTAATGGTAGAGGAATTATCTTCCGCAGATTAGATTCGTCCCTTAGTGGTTTAAGATGACATCCACAATAATGTGTGTCCTTGGCCTAGTTTAGACAAATGTATGCGTTTAGAGGAAACAATGCCCAAAAATTTAGTTTTTAGATACCATGAATTGATTTACGTGGACCTCGACTTAAACAAGTTGAACAATTTATTTGTGTGTTACCATTTAGATTAGATTAGATTAGATTAGATAGTACTTTATTCATTCCATCAGGAGAGTTCCTTCAGGAAAATTACAATTTTCAGCACAATCCCATTCAAGATCAGGCAAACATTACAGGGAGACAGAACAGAATCGCTGACGGGTCTGCCGGCTTCCAGCGCCCCTTACAAAAAAAGATGAAATACAGGTAAACAAGGGGAAGGGGGGGGGAATAGAAGATTAAAATGAAATAAAAAAAAATCGGTCTTAGCCTGGGCCTTGGAGAGGGGGTGCAGACTGAGGCCAAGGGAAAAAAAAAAAAGTGGTCAATTGTACGAAATATGTACTGTACTGTGCAATCTACTAATAAAAGTTTCAATCAATCAATCAATCAAAAGTTGTTTACTCTGTAAACAAAAATGCTCTCTTCATCGAAGACGTGGAACACAAATTTAGGAACATACGTTAAGGTGAGTTGGGTTCCTGAAAAGTTTTACTGCACATAACTGTTCCCAAACAACACACAAGTCATTGTTTTTTTTTTTTGTCAAGATATAAATCAATACTGTTTGTTTGTTTTTTTACTGTACGTAGGGTAAATTCAAAACATTATAGGTGTGGGCCAAAGAAAAGGCAAACCAAATAAATACATAAAGTGAGGTGCAGGGACCCCTAGAGGTAGTTGTAGGGCATGAGTGTCAAACTGGTTTTCACTGAGGGCCACATCGCAGTTATGGCCTCCCTCAGATGGCTGCTTGTAACAGTGAGTAATAAATTATATAAATATATAAGGATTTGCATTGTGATATTATTAACCCATTACACATGCATTTGATCATTATACCATTTTTTAAAATCCTCTGTTGACAGGCAGCTTTGTCACCATAACTTAACCTCTTAAGGCCCAAGTTGTTTGTTTACATGCTTTTTTTAAATTTCTCTTTGCTTTTTGGGCCTAATTACAATAACAACTAAAAATCATCTTTTAGTCCATAAGTACACAAACGTGTACTACATGTGTAGTGGCATGCACATTTTTATTTTACACTTTTTTTTCTCCAAATTCCATTGTACGCTGTATGTCCATATGTCGGCATAAGACCCCAATTCAGTAGTGTACACAATTCTGGAAATAAGAGCTAAAAGGTGCTGTCCACGCATGTGGCCGCTAAGGCCTTTAGAGGTTAATTAATGTCGAATTTATCTTTTTTTTTTTAACAGCAAATTTCTATAAATGTAAAAATGGTACCACTGTGTTTTTAATGTTAAAATTCTGACGACTGATAGGCTATTTTTTTCCATATATGCGGTTGTAGTTTCATCATGGTTTCTACCTATTGTCCTTTTTACACTGCACAATTAAATGGACAACTCCCTTTAAAATGATAAGACAACCAGATATTTATTTTATTTAAAAAAATGTAATGTATGATAATATATAATTTATTGCATTATTAGGAAACACGAATAACAACTATTAGTGTTTATTATTACAGAAGATAACTACTTCCAAACCTACATTCATACCAATTTATTTAACATTACATGATGAACATTAACATTATTATTACAGATCCATTGATACGTACTTTCCCTTTCCAAATGCATACACATTTAATTTAATTATTTAATTTCTTACATTACTAGATAATATTAAAGTGTAATGTATATGCAATTGCATGCAGTCCAGGTATTTTTTCAATCAAAACAAAGGAGGAACACATTTAGTAAAAAAAAAGATAATGTAATCGACTTTCGCGGGCCACGTCAATTGATTTTGGTAGACCAGATATGGCCCCCAGGCTTTGAGTTTGACACATGTGTTGGACTGTTTGTTTACATGTAAAATCTTCCACTCCTTCTTTGTCTCATTTTGTCCACCAAAAGTTTTATGCTGTGCGTAAATGCACCAAGGTGACCTTTGTTGAAGTTATTGACTTGTTAGAGCGCTAAGCAGGCATATTTGGTCAGTGCAAGCTAATGCTAACATGCCATTTAGGCTAGCTGTATGTACATATTGCATCATTGTGCTTTATTTATAGGTATTGATGAGCTCATTTAATATCCTTTTCTCTGATCCTCTTTGTATATCATTTAGTTTTGCAAGTCTCATGACACATTACCCGTATGTAATATTGGCTGCATTTCAGATAGTTGTTTGTGTGCCATGTTGTTCCAGACCACAGCAAACATTGCCTAGCTTGCCAAAGATTGTAATAAATCCATTTGAAGAAGACAGCCTGCCGTTTCCTTTAACTTGGACACACATATTTATACCTTTGGTAATTAAAAGCCAGTGATTTCCAGGAGTTGTTTCACCTTCTGAGTAGCCTCTGATTTAGTAATGGTTTCTAATGTTGTAAAAATGTGTAGAATAAATATTACATTTTAGCATTTCTGTCAACGAAGATTTGCTTCAGCCTGGGACACATAGTCCTTTTGATAGTAGGCTAATGTAGACACTTACGTCATGTGTTGCCTTCGGGCGGCAGAGCTCGGTTGGTAGAGTGGCCGTGCCAGCAACTTGAGGGTTGCAGGTTCGATTCCCGCTTCCGCCATCTTAGTTACTGCCGTTGTGTCCTTGGGCAAGACACTTTACCCACCTGCTCCCAGTGCCACCCACACTGGTTTAAATGTAACTTAGATATTGGGTTTCACTACGTAAAGCGCTTTGAGTCACTAGAGAAAAGCGCTATATAAATATCATTCACTTCACTTCACTTCATTGGAAGACTTATATATGGCTTTTCATTTTTTGCAGCTCCAGACAGACCTGTTTTTGTATTTTTAGTCCAATATGGCTCCTTCAACGTTTCGGGTTGCCAACCCCTGGCTTAGCTACATGTAATCGATAGTAACTTGTAGTTTAGCGTACTCTAGTTCGCCCATCGCTGCCCTAAAGTTTTCTTCAGTCTGACAAGTGAACTTGAAGAAACCCTGCTCTGGAAAAAAAACAAAAAAAAAACAGGAATTCCTTGCAGTCGCCTGAGCAATGTGTCATCTAACGCTTAATCTTCTATTTACGACAATAAAAGACCCGCTGTTCAATGTTAATCATCCACTTGTCCCAGATTCAGGCCAATCGAGCCTTTGCACTCACATTACCCTTTGGCAATCGTATTTTACATGCAGAAAATGTGTCTACTACTGTAGCTTTGAAATCTAATAAATATCCATATGATTTATCATTGGTCAGAAAAAGGAAGTCGAAGGTAGAGACAGAGAAAAATTCTGCAGAGATCTTGGTGAGATCAGAGAGTAAGGATAAACCAATGAGTAACTTGTTTTTATTGCACCGCATTTTCCGTCCCTGCCCATGTTATAGTCATTATACTCGATGCTGTTTGATCTCTGCAACCTGTAATTAAAGTCAATAAAAAAATCAAGTCAATGAAAATGGGAACCTGCCTGCTTGCCTCCCTCTCAATAATAGAATCACTGACAAATATCTGTTCCTACAGGCAATATAGGTAAAAAAAAAAATTGGACGGAATAACATATGGTATTTGGATTAAACATAATTTAAACGTGTTAGCACAAGCATCGACTGTAGCGCTAATACAAAACAGCAATGAATGAAGAAGGAGTTGAATTCAACAGTTTCATATCTTGCTTTTACATGGTTATTTTAAAATATGTTGACACATTAAGAATAGGGTGATTCCCAGAGCCCAAAACAAGTCTGCAGGCTATAGAGTGTTTTCTATTCGGGCTCCAGTACTATGGAATGCCCTCCCGGTAACAGTTAGAGATGTTACCTCAGTCGACGCATTCAAAGGGGAACATTATCACCAGACCTATGTAAGCGTCAATATATACCTTGATGGTGCCGAAAAAAGACCATATATTTTTTTAACCGATTTCCGAACTCTAAATGGGTGAATTTTGGCGAATTAAACGCCTTTCTGTTTGTCGCTCATGTGGTGATGACGTCAGAACGTGACGTCTCCGAGGTAATACAGCCGCCATTTCCATTTTCAACACATTACAAACACCGGGTCTCAGCTCTGTTATTTTCCGTTTTTTCGACTATTTTTTGGAACCTTGGAGACATCATGCCTCGTCGGTGTGTTGTCTGAGGGTGTAACAACACTAACAGGGAGGGATTCAAGTTGCACCACCGGCCCGAAGATGCGAAAGTGTCTGCCGCCAGACCCCCATTGAATGTGCCAGAGTGTCTCCACATTTTACCGGCGATAACAGACATGGCACAGAGATGTATGGATAACCTGCAGATGCATTTGCAACGATAAAGTCAACGAAATAACGAAGGTGAGTTTTGTTGATGTTAATGACTTATGTGCTAATCAGACATATTTGGTTGCGGCGTGACTGCCAGCTAATCGATGCTAACATGCTATGCTAATCGATGCTAACATGCTATTTACCGGCGGTGCTAAAGCAGACATGGCACAGAGATGTATGGATAACCTGCAGATGCATTTGCAACTATATTACGTTTCCTTCCACCCACATTTAATGCGAAAAAAAAAACACTTACCAATCGAAGGATTTAAGTTGCCCCAGTGTCAAGAGATGCGAAAGTCCTGATCGTTTGGTCCGCACGATTTACCGGCGATGCTAACCCAGCTATTCGGCCATGCTATGGCTATGAATAGCGTCAATAGCTATTCGCTCAATAGCTTCAGTTTCTTCTTCAATACTTTTATACTCCAACCATCCGTTTCAATACATGCATAATCTGTTGAATCGCTTAAACCGCTGAAATCCGAGTTTGAATCCGAGCTAATGTTGCTATATCTTGCTGTGGTATCTGCCATTGTTTGTTTACATTGGCAGCACTGTATGACGTCACAGGGTAATGGATAGTCGCATCGCAAATAGTCAAAATCAAGCACTTTAAAGCTTTTTTTAGGGATATTCGGGGACTGGTAAATTTTTTTTAAAAACTTCAAAAAATACAACAAACCACCAGGAACTGATTTTTATTGTTTTTAACCCTTTTGAAATTGTGATAATGTTCCCCTTTAAGTCCCATCTTAAAACTTGTTTGTATACTCTAGCCTTTAAATAGACCCCTTTTTTAGACCAGTTGATCTGCCGTTTCTTTTCTTTTCTGCTCTGCCCCCCTCTCCCTTGTGGATGGGGGAAACAGGTCCGGTGGTCGGGACCGGAGGTGGATCGCTCGCCTGCGCATCGGTTGGGGACATCTCTGCGCTGCTGAGCCGTCTCTGGACTCTCACTATTATGTTTGATCCACTATGGACTGGACTTTCACAATATTATGCTAGACCCACTCGACGTCCATTGCATCCAGTCTCCCCCAGAGGGGAGTGGGGGCCATCCACATCTGCGGTCCTCTCCAAGGTTTTCTCATAGTCATTCACATTGACATCCCACTGAGTTGTGAGTTTTTCCTTGCCCTTATGTGGGCTCTGAACCGAGGATGCCGTTGTGGCTTGTGCAACCCTTTAAGACACTTGTGATTTAGGGCTATATGAATAAACATTGATTGATTGATTGATTGATTGATTGATTGATTGATTGAAGTTTGTACAAAGCTTTAGACTTTGACTCAAGAAAACACTTGAAACTCAAGACAGGAAGCCTACAAAGGCGGTTGCGTGCACATTTTCAGGACTTGTGCAGATCCCAAATACCGATCAGCAGGCACCAGAAGGTAAGAAAAGTTGCTTTTGCATAATATCGCGAAACAAAACGCCAGATAATATGTGTAAAAAACACATGCTGCAAGAAGATGTCATTCATATCACCACAGCTGATCTGGCATACAATTAAAAAAAATTAAAAAAATTAAAATACTTGTACTACAGGAGTATCAATATGCAACTGCTGGCTGATATTGTCATGATCCGTGGTCCGGATGATGTTTTTATATTTTCTGTTATATTTGGACTCCTTTAGTTCCTTTTTGTTTTGGTTGCCATGGTTACTCATTGTCTTCACCTGTCTCTGATTAGTGCTCTCCCGCTCACCTGCTTCCCGAGCACTAATCAGAGGCAGCATTTAAGCTTGTCTTTGCCAGTCAGTCGGCTGGCGACATTACTCTGTTTGCTCTATCCATGCCATAGTTTTTCTTCATAGTTCATACTGCTCTTTTTAAGCCACAGTAAGTGTTGTTTGTTTTATGTTTATGCTAAATCTTAGCTTTTGTTCCCTGCGCCAAGTTTGTGCCTTCGCCTTGTGAGCGCTTTTTGTTTTGTACTTTGTTGAGTTACAGTCAAGATTAAATCATGTTTTTACCTTCAAGCCATGTCCGGTCTAGTCTGTTTGCATCACGGGAGAACAAATCTCGCAGAAAGCTGCAAAAATGTCCTCGTCATGACAGATATGTAAATGTATTATTCTTATAGATAGATAGTACTTTATTGATTCCTTCAGGGGGGATCCTTCAGGAAAATTAAAATATTATTATTGGACTACATTGGTCACCTATAATAATCACAATGAGCTCGGGTCGCATCCTAAAAAATAGAGATCAGCATTGTCATCTGAAAAGGTAAATAAGCTTGTTTGTTCAAACAACTGGTAAAACTAAAACTAAATGAAATGCAAATTTCAATGGTTCACGAAGTAAAGTTGTTTATAGATGTGTCTACTATATTATCGATTTGTAACTGTACCTTCTTTCACTGTTTCACTATGTAAAGCGCTTTGAGTCACTAGAGAAAGGCGCTATATAAATATAATACACTTCACTTCATTGACTTTTTCGCAACATTCTTTCAAAGACTTTCAAAATACGCACTATATTATTTCTAGTTTTGAGCAAATCAACGACTTGCAGTTCAGTGAGACATTTTGAAACGATCTTGTACAACATTCTGACTTCAAAATTGCATTTGTATCCAAACATTGGGGAATTTTCTTCAGCACAATTTACTCATGCAAGAAAATAATAAAACCTGTGATTAATCAAGATTAATCACAATTCAAGAGTGTGATTAATCTGATTGAAAAACAGAAATATATACATGTAAATATATTTTCATGCATACATACACATACACGCGCATGTACATACACACAAACATATATATACACATAAATACATACACATATTTACAGTATATATTCATACATATATAATATATACATATATACATGTATACATATATAAAAAACCCAAAACCAGTGAATACAAATAGAATACAATGATTTGCAAATCATTTTCAACCTTTATTCAATTGAATAGACTGCTAAGACAAGATATTTAACATTCAAACTGTTGCAAATATTAGTTAATTTGGAATTCTATGCCTGCAACATGTTTCAAGAAAGATGGCACTAGTGGCAAAAAAGACTGAAAAAGTTGAGGAATGCTCATGTATTTGGAACATCCCACAGGTGAACAGGCTAATTGGGAACAGGTGGGTACCATGGTTGGGTATAAAAACAAACCAGGATGTTTTTTTTGTGAACACATGCGTGAGCAAATTTTCCGACAGTTTAAAAACAACATTTCTCAACCAGCTATTGCAAGGAATTTAGGGATTTCACCATCTACGGTCCATAAAATTATCAAAAGCCTCTGTGTTTTTTCCTGACCTAACGTATATTCTGCTCTATATATATATACAGAGTTGGGTAGGAACGCGCTACATTTACTCCATTACATCTACTTGAGTAACTTTTGGGATAAATTGTACTTCTAAGAGTAGTTTTTATGCAACATACTTTTACTTTTACTTGAGTATATTTATAGAGAAGAAACGCTACTTTTACTCCGCTCCATTTATCTGCAATCAGGACGCTACTCGCTACTTTTTTTTTTTATTGATCTGTTAATGCACGCTTTGTTTGTTTTGTTTTTGTCAGACACGCATTCAAAGTAGAATCTACGCATGCTTGTGTTTCACCAATCACATGCAGTCACTGGTGACTTTGGACCAATCAAACAGAGCCAGGTGGTCACGTGATTGTCACACGTAGAACCCGACATGTTGAAAAACTTATTGGGGTGTTACCATTTAGTGGTCAACTGTACGGAATATGTACTGTACTGTGCAATCTACTAATAAAAGCTTCAATCAATCAACCAATCAATCAAAAGTGTAAAGGAAAAAAGACACTTTATTTCAACCATACTTCCCATCAAAAGCCTAAAGACCGATCGCACAGTTCCTGTTTTCACAATAAAAGTGCCGCTCCATCGCACTTGCGCTAACAAAATAAGAGTCTCCGAAAGCCAGCGCAAACAAGCTAGCAAGCTACGGAGTTTGCCGCCAATGTATTTCTTGTAAAGTGTATAAAAACGAATATGGAAGCTGGACAAATAAGATGCCAAAAACCAACGACTTTCATGATGTATTAGACAGGAAGGAGGAACTTTTTTTCTCCTCCATTTGAAAATGTGGACATTATCAGCACTATACTGTCTGATTCCAATCAATGCAAGTCATCAGAATCAGGTAATACACCAACTTCTATTCTTGTCTTCATTAAAGATAAGAATCTATGTGTTAAACATGCATGTATATTCATTAAAACAGCTTTAACATGTGAACAAAAACGGCAAAATAAATAAGTATACATTATATACTCTCTCTCTCTATATATATATATATATATATATATGATATGTGTGTATGTATATGTATATATGAGGTAGATCACCTCGACTTGGTCATTTATTAATTGATTAACGTTGAAAAACTTATTGGGGTGTTACTATTTAGTGGTCAATTGTACGGAATATGTACTGTACTGTGCAATCTATTAATACACGTTTCAATTAATCAATCAATCAATAAATGCCTACTGAGCCTTTGGTGCTGTTAAGTTATTGTGGCTCAATTTGCCTTATTTTTTTTTATTTTAATGTATTATTATTTAATATATATAATTGTTTTAATTGCTTAAGAGATATTCCTGGCTCTGAATTTGCTCATTGCTATTTTTATGTTTTTGTGCATTATTTGTTGCCGTAATCATTAAACAAACAGGTTACTCATCAGTTACTCAGTACTTGAGTAGTTTTTTTACAACATACTTTTTACTTTTACTCAAGTAAATATTTGGGTGACTACTCCTTACTTTTACTTGAGTAATAAATCTCTAAAGTAACAGTACTCTTACTTGAGTACAATTTCTGGCTACTCTGCCCACCTCTGTATATATATATATATATATATATATATATATATATATATATATATATATATATATATATATATGTATATATATATATACAAACAACCATATATAAATATACACATTTGGATCAAGGGATGTCGTGAGTTTGTGAAGCCCTAGAGGTACTCGTGATTAAGGGCTGTGTAAATAAAATGTGATTGATTGATTAATTTCTTTAAAACGTACTTCAGCAAATTATTAGTCGATTTCCAATTGGATTAAATAGGTATCCAGATGTGAATGTGAATCGATTTTTTTTTCAGCACCTTTATTTTCTCAGCTAAATGTGTTGAAATGTATGTTTGTTTCATTAGGCAGGAAATAAAACAAGCAAGTGGCATGGGGCTGTAAAATGTATTAAGTACTATTAATTTACAAAAAGTAATATTGCTGGCATTTAAGAGAATGGTCTAAAATTGTCAGATAAAATATTACATGTAGTTTTTAGTTGTTTGACACTATTTACATCTAAAATATACCCCCGTTCAGTTACTATATATATATATATATATATATATATATATATATATATATATATATATATATATATATATATATATATATATATATATATATGTATATATATATATATGTATACCCCCGTTCAGTTAATAAAAAGCATTTTAACCAAGACATGAATCATATACATTTTTATTCTAAAATCCCTGCTCACGGACCAAGCTAGGGGTCACCTCAAAGGGTCATGTTAAGATTTCGTTGACCATCAACCGTCCCGTGTAAGGTGATGCTTTATTAGTCACGGGGTCATGGATGTGACCTGGCTCGACCTGCTCACTCGTCGCATTGGCCTCAAGTCTAACAATGGGCAGCTCAATCACACACACCTCTGAAGGTACACTCCCTGCTAAGCATCAGACGCAACATGTACCGACTTGATCCAGTCTGCCGTTAACCATTAACCTCCTCGAGTGCATGCTTCGATTCCAAGCCAAACACTTTACTCTGCACTGTAGTTGAAAGTCATTACGCTACGCAATTCGTGGTTTCAACATCGATAGATTCAAACGTGGAAAACCTCTTAATTCCTGGTCAACTGCAAAAGGCGACTCTTTCCAGGTGCTAAAGTGTATTATGGCCACGGTTGCCCAGTGGTAAATTAAAATGCACACTTGATAGGTTGCATGCAAGACAAAGTGATGACCACTGCTCCCCTGCTGAGAGAGCTGAGCCCAAGGGAGTCCTGGTAAATATTTATCTTAAGCCTATCACACCCTCTTTGCTCTCCGGAAGCAGCATGGGCTCCAGGATAATGGATGACTGGAGTTGCAATAATGGAGGCTTTGGCGACCATCAGGTGAAGTTAGTACTGCTGATACAATCAACCTTCACTGTCATTAAAGAAATAAGCAATACTTCAATGCCCCAGTGAAGAAAAATGGACTGATAGGTAAGTGGTAGTCCAAGGCTGGGTGGTCTGTTTTAGTACTTTACTGGTGGCGGTCTGCAGGCAGTAGAAGGTGATTAAGTGCAGCTCTTAAGCCCTCTTCCGTGTTTTCTTAACCTGTTGCAGACACTGTTATCTCAGAGCTAAATCCCTCTTCCTTCTGTCCCCTGTCCTCGCCTCTGCATCCGAAAAGGACAAAGGGGGGATGGAAGGCGGGGACATCAATCATAGTTGCAAAGTTGAAACCTGGGTGACAATGAATAAAAAGTTCTTGTTTTAATTTCAACAGCAGAAGACATTCTCATGGGCAGCGCAGTGGGTAAAAATTCTGCTTCCCACCATTAGGCATTTGAATCTTGTCTTGGACATCTCTGTGTAGAGGGCGCATGGCCGGTTTTCTCTCACAGTCCAATGACATGTATTAACTGGAGACAAAATTGTCCATTGACTTAATTGTTAATTGTTGTTTGTCTCTATCTGCCCGGTCATTAATTTTGATCTGATTTAGCACATCCGTTCTGTTCTGTACATTCAAGAACAAGTAAAGAGGCAACAAGTCTGCAGAGATCGATGAGGGATTCAGAAAGGTGATCCAACTACAAGAACAACGAAGGATCACAAAGGGAGATCCAAATAAACTAATGAAGAGGGATCAAGAAAGGTGATCCAACAACAATGACGAGGGATCCAAAGAGTTTATCTACAAGAATGAAGAGGGATCAAGAAGGATATCCAATTACAAGAACAAAGAGGGCTCAAAAAAGGAGATCCAAATACAAGAATGAAGAGGGCTCAAGAGAGGAGATCCAACTACAAGAATGAAGCGGGATCAAGAAAGGAAATCCAACTACATGAAAAACGAAGGATCCATAAAGGTCATCCAACTACAGGAATGAAGAGGGATCAAGAAAGGAAATCCAACTACAGGAAAAAAGAAGGATCCATAAAGGTCATCCAACTACAAGAATGAAGAGGGATCAAGAAAGGAAATCCAACTACAAGAATAAAGAGCGATCCATAAAGGTCATCCAACGACAAGAATTATGAGCAATCAAGAAAGGAGATCCAATTACAAGATGATGGGTTCCCACTTCTCTGTGAGCGCTTTGAGTATCTAATAATAGAAAAGCGCGATATAAATCTAATCCATCATTATTATTATTATCAAGAAATATGAGGGCTCCATAAAAGTGATCCAACTACAAGAAGGATCATCAAGCCAGAGAGGTGATTCGACTACCAGTATGGTGAGGGATTCACAACTGTGAACCAACTACAATAATTAAAAGGGGTCAAGAAAGGAAATCCAACTACAAGAATAAAGAGGGGTCCATAAAGGTAATCCAACAACACGAATTATGAGCAATCCAGAAAGCTGATCAAACTACAAAAATTATGAAGGCTCCATAAAAGGGATCCAACTACAAGAAGGATCATCAAGCCAGAGAGTTGATCCGACTACCAGTATGGTGAGGGATCCATAACTGTGATCCAACTACAATAATAAAAAGGGGTCAAGAAAGGTGATCCAACTACAAGAATAAGGGACGGATCAAGAAAGGTGATCCAACTACAAGAATGAAGAGGGATCAAGTAAGATGATCCAACTACAAGAATGACGAGGTATCAAGAAAGGTGAACCAACTACAAGAATGAAGAGGGATCTATAAATATGATCCAACTACAAGAATGAAGAGGGATCTATAAATATGATCCAACTACAAGAATGAAGAGGGATCTATAAATATGATCCAACTACAAGAATGAAGAGGTATCAAGAAAGGTGATCCAACTACAAGAATGAAGAGGGATCAAGAAAACTTATCCAACTACAAGAATGGTGAAGGATCCAGAACTGTGATCCAACTACCATAATAAAAAGGGTTCAAGAAAGCTGATCTAACTACAATAATAAAGGGGCATCAAGAGAAGGGATCCAACTACAAGAATAAAGAGGGATCAACAAAGGTGATCCAACTACAAGAATGAAAACAGATCAAGAAAGGTGATCCAACTACAAGAAGGATGATCGATCCAGAAAGGTGGTCCAACTACAATAATGGTGAGGGATCTAGAAAGGTGATTCAACTTTAAGAATAAAAAGGGATCAAGAAAAATGATCCGACTACAAGAATAGCAAGGGATCCAGAACTGCGATCCAACTACAAGAATGAAGAGCTATCAAAAAAGGTGATCAAACTACAAGAACGAAGAGGGATCAAGAAAGGTGGTCAAACTACAAGAATAAATAGGGATAGAGAAAAATTATACGACTAAAAGAATAGCAAGTGATCCAGAACTGGGATCCAACTACAAGAACGAGAGGGATCAAGAAAGGCGATCCAACTACAAGAATGAAGAGGGATCTATAAATATGATCCAACTACAATAATAAAAAGGGGTCAAGAAAGGTGATCCAACTACAAGAATATGGACGGATCAAGAAAGGTGATACAACTACGAGAATGAAGAGGGATCAAGTAAGATGATCCAACTACAAGAATGACGAGATATCAAGAAAGGTGATCCAACTACAAGAATGAAGAGGGATCAAGAAAGGTGATCCAACTACAAGAATGAAGAGGGATCAAGAAAAATTATCCGACTACAAGAATGGTGAAGGATCCAGAACTGTGATCCAACTGCCATAATAAAGAGGGATCAAGAGAAGGGATCCAACTACAAGAATGAAGAGGGATCAAGAAAGGTGATCCACCTATAAAAATAAAAACAGATCAAGAGAGGTGATCCACCTACAAGAAGGATGATCAATCCAGAAAGGTGGTCCAACTACAATAATGGTGAGGGATCTAGAAAGGTGATTCAACTTCAAGAATAAAAAGGATCAAGAAAAATGATCCGACTTCAAGAATAGCAAGGGATCCAGAACTGTAATCCAACTACCAGAATGAAGAGCTATCAAAAAAGGTGATCAAACTACAAGAATGAAGAGGGATCAAGAAAGGTGATCAAACTACAAGAATAAAGAGGGATGGAGAAAAATGATCCGACTACAAGAATAGCAAGTGATCCAGAACTGTGATCCAGCTACAAGAATAGCAAGGGATCCAGAACTGGGATCCAACTACAAGAACAAGAGGGATCAGGAAAGGTGATCCCACTACAAGAATGAAGAGGGATCTTTAAATATGATCCAACTACAATAATAAAAAGGGGTCAAGAAAGGTGATCCAACTACAAGAATGAAGAGGGACCAAGAAAGGTGATCCAACTACAAGAATGAAGAGGTATCAAGAAAGGTGATCCAACTACAAGAATGAAGAGGGATCAAGGAAAATTATCCAACTACAAGAATGGTGAAGGATCCAGAACTGTGATCCAACTACCATAATAAAAAGGGATCAAGAAAGCTGATCTAACTACAATAATAAAGGGGATCGAGAGAAGGGATCCAACTACAAGAATAAAGAGGGATCAAGTAAGGTGATCCAACTACAAGAATGAAAACATATCAAGAAAGGTGATCCAACTACAAGAAGGATGATCGATCCAGAAAGGTGGTCCAACTACAATAATGGTGAGGGATCTAGAAAGGTGATTCAACTTTAAGAATAAAAAGGGATCAAGAAAAACGATCCGACTACAAGAATAGCAAGGGATCCAGAACTGTGATCCAACTACAAGAATGAAGAGGTATCAAAAAAGGTGATCAAACTACAAGAACGAAGAGGGATCAAGAAAGGTGGTCAAACTACAAGAATAAAGAGGGATAGAGAAAAATTATACGACTAAAAGAATAGCAAGTGATACGGAACTGGGATCCAACTACAAGAACGAGAGGGATCAAGAAAGGCGATCCAACTACAAGAATGAATAGGGATCTCTAAATATGATCCAACTACAAGAATGAAGAGGTATTAATAAGGTCATCCAACTACAAAAATGAAGAGGACTCTAGAAAGGTGATCCATCTAAAACAGACGATTACTGAAATCAAATAAAATCAAACTGAAAGGGCAATTCGGCGCCCCCCAAAAAAACAAAAAAACATCAGTTTGTGGAAACTTGTGTAAATGTGTGTCTGGATAGGCTGCTGATTACCCTAACCCTCATGAGGACAAGCAGTATAAAAAGTAGACGGCTGGATGTTGTGTGCTTACAGAACATGCACACATGTTGTTTTGAACGTCTGCCCGTTCCTGCAGCACAAAGGTTCCGGTGTTCTGTATCTCAACCGAACCCAAACTCTGCAAAAGCGAGCACAGGTGACCTTTTTGTGTTCAAGGTTCTCAGCAGACAACAAGTAGTGTGTGTGTGTGTGTGTTTGTGTGTGATGACAATCACTATACACTCAAAGCATGTGTGTTATCAGCCGGTTGAAAGGCCCGCACACCTGAAAAGAGCAAAGTCAACCACCCGCCATGCTGACCTCGGCCTGTTTTGACCTCCACTTTACTGATCTGGAATCGCTTTCGTTTTGTAAATCAGTTTCAAGAGCTTAAACGTAAGCATTGTTTGAGGAAGACAATCGCATCTAAACCGACTTGGTATAAGCAAACAACCAGAGGGTTCGTTACAATGTTGCTGTGTTGTACAATAATAAATGGACATACAGTATAATCCAGGAAAGCTAAAAATGCATTTCCAAATTTCAGACCCAGTCTTGAATTATCACCAGCTTCCAATAAACTTTTAGGTAAATCAAAGTCTGGACAGAGTTTCACACACCCAGCACTCCAATTTTCTTGTTGATTTTAAGGCTGCTTGTATGGATGCTAAAGTTTAGAAGAGCTATAGTATCGTAGAATTTTGACGACAGGTGTGTTGTGCGGGAGAGAGAAAGTGCTTCTTCAGTTCCTGCATGCCCTTTTTTCTTCATACTGAGCTCACACCCGTCAGTGGTTATCTTACAAGACCTCTGGTTGCCATGTTTGTCAACCAGTAAAGATTAACTCACGATCACCAGATGGACAACCCTGGTTTAAGACATTTCTACATTTCTTATTTCTATCAAAAAGGAATGAGATAAAGAAATATGTTTCCTCACCTCCACAATGCTTCTGAGGTCCTGGACGTATGTTCGCTCTGTATCCAGTATCTCCTGTACCACCCGGTCCACGTACGTCCTGGGTTCTTGCACCTGACCAATTCGCTCCGTCCCCCTGTCAAGACTTAGCTCCGGTTCTGAATGATCAGTTGCTGTCTGTTCAGTGCCCTTTCTCCCAGGCTGCCTTCCTGTGTCCATATCTCCGTCATCTCTTCTGTCGTCTTCCCCGCGTCCCAGCTGCTGGGCCGGAACCAGCTCCAAACGTATAGCCCCGGAGTCCTGGTCTGATGTCACAGGGATAGAGTTAGGGCTGTGGACAAGGGTGGAGCGGCTGCCCAGTGAGCAGTGACTGTCCCGAGAAGAAGCGGAGGAAGACGTAGAGCTGTAGCTGACCGGCCTTTCGGCGCTGTCTGGAGAAGAGTCCATGCTGTGGGCCGAGCAATACCGCAAAGATGCGTAACGGAAGGCTGGGTTGCGAAGGCAGCGGGTCGAAATGTCGCTGGGGCTCAGGACTGAGCCAGAGTCCGGGACTTCGGGAACAGGTGGCAATGCATCAGGCAAATAGCTGAAGTCGTCTGCATGAACAAAAAATAAGACGAGAAAAATTCATGTTATATGGTTTAGATGTATTGAACTCAAAACAATCAATCAATCAATGTTTACTTATATAGCCCTAAATCACTAGTGTCTCAAAGGGCTGCACAAACCACCACGACATCCTCGGTAGGCCCACATAAGGGCAAGGAAAACTCACACCCAGTGGGACGTCGGTGACAATAATGACTATGAGAACCTTAGAGAGGAGGAAAGCAATAGATGTCGAGCGGGTCTAACATGATACTGTGAAAGTTCAATCCACAATGGATCCAACACAGTCGCGAAAGTCCAGTCCAAAGCGGATCCAACACAGCAGCGAGAGTCCCGTTCACAGCGGAGCCAGCAGGAAACCATACCAAGCGGCGGCGGATCAACAGTGCAGAGATGTCCCCAGCCGATACACAGGCAAGCAGTACATGGCCACCGGATCGGACCGGACTCCCTCCACAAGGGAGAGTGGGACATAGAAGAAAAAGAAAAGAAACGGCAGATTAACTGGTCTAAAAAGGGAGTCTATTTAAAGGCTAGAGTATACAAATGAGTTTTAAGGTGAGACTTAAATGCTTCTACTGAGGTAGCATCTCGAACTGAGGGCATTCCAGAGTACTGGAGCCCGAACGGAAAACGCTCTATAGCCCGCAGACTTTTTTTGGGCTTTGGGAATCACTAATAAGCCGGAGTCCTTTGAACGCAGATTTCTTGCCGGGACATATGGTACAATACAATCGGCAAGATAGGATGGAGCTAGACCGTGTAGTATTTTATACGTAAGTAGTAAAACCTTAAAGTCACATCTTAAGTGCACAGGAAGCCAGTGCAGGTGAGCCAGTACAGGCGTAATGTGATCAAACTTTCTTGTTCTTGTCAAAAGTCTAGCAGCCGCATTTTGTACCAACTGTAATCTTTTAATGCTAGACATGGGGAGACCCGAAAATAATACGTTACAGTAGTCGAGGCGAGACGTAACAAACGCATGGATAATGATCTCAGCGTCTTTAGTGGACAGAATGGAGCGAATTTTAGCGATATTAAGGAGATGAAAGAAGGCCGTTTTAGTAACGCTTTTAATGTGTGCCTCAAAGGAGAGAGTTGGGTCGAAGATAATACCCAGATTCTTTACCGTGTCGCCTTGTTTAATTGTTTGGTTGTCAAATGTTAGAGTTGTATTATTAAATAGAGTTTGGTGTCTAGCAGGACCGATAATCAGCATTTCCGTTTTTTTGGCGTTGAGTTGCAAAAAGTTAGCGGACATCCATTGTTTAATTTCATTAAAAAACAAAACAAAACCTCATTCATATTCTTACAGACACTATCTGCGTCCGAACTCAATTCCTTACATTCCAGCCGACCACAGCCAGGCTGACCAGCTGCCAAACGAGGGCCACAGCTGTAAGCCTCCTGTCATGAGAAGCCAATTATCTGCCACTTTAGAATGAAAAGGAATGGAGAGCATTTAGATGAGCAGCTGTATTGCGATACTAAATCTAAATCTTAAACGCTCGCCTGCCAGAGGCAATGAATGAGAGGCCTATTTCCACGAAGACAGGCAGGTTTGTGTGTTTTACATCAAGTCGCTGCCAAACTGGCTCGTGTCTGTGGACGGAGCCGTTATGATGCGAGCACGGACTCTTTGAGCCACACAGTCAGGCCAACTCAAGCGAATGCACGGATGAATGATCAGCTTCAAGTCCCTCACACCCACTCAACTCATCCACCTAGTTTTCCCCGAAGTTTTCCGATGCCATGCTTGGTAAAAGGATCAATGTTAAGCCGAAGAACAGTACAGACTTGAGATGAACTCTGCAGAGGTCCACCTGGAGATTTAAGTCTTACTCACTTGATTGAAAAATGACAGATCAGACATATGAAAAAATAGCTCTTCTGGGTTTTGTGAGTCTGCAGTTGACCGTAATGCGAGCAGACTGTAACAACCCACATCTCGACGTGAATATGAAGTTCAATGGCTTCATGGCAATGGAAATCTGCAAATTGGGTTGTTTAGGGTCGCCGAGAGAAATATACAAACCCTGTTTCAATACGAGTCGGGAAATTGTGCTAGATGTAAATATAAACGGAGTGCAATAATTTGTAAATCATTTTCCACCCATATTCAGTTGAATATGATACAAAGACAACATATTTGATGTTCAAACTGATAAACATTTTTTTGTCGTTGCAAATAATCATTAACTTTAACATTTGATGCCAGCAACACGTGACAAAGAAGTTGGGAAAGGTGGCTATAAATACTGATAAAGTTGAGAAACGCTCATCAAACACTTATATGGAACAACCCACAGGTGTGCAGGCTAATTGGGAACAGGTGGTTGCCATGATTGGGTATATAAGCAGCTTCCGTGAAATGCTAAGTAATTCACAAACAAGGATGGGGTGAGGGTCACCACTTTGTGAGCAAATTGTCGAACAGTTTGAGAACAACATTTCTCAACGAGCTATTGCAAGGAATTTAGGGATTTTACCATCTTCGGTCCGTAAAATCATCAAAAAGTTCAGAGAATCTGGAGAAATCACTGCACAAAAGCGATGATATTACGGACTTTTGATCCCTCAGGCGGTACTGCATCAAAAACCGACATCAGTGTGTAAAGGATATCACCACATAGGCTCAGGAACACTTCATAAAACCACTGTCCTAATACCCTCCTGTGCAATACTACCCTTCGAGTGCAATACGTCCGTCACTGATTGTTATTTATTACTTCGGTACTCCTGTCTTGCTCTGTATATTGTACAGTATTTGTATTTTGTACTTCTATAGTGTTTTGTATATTGTACAGAATTGCTTATTATTTTTATTGGATAGTAGTCTGTTTATTTCAATTGTTAGTTTTTCCTTTATTACCTCTTATGTCATTTATTTCACCCCATATTTGTTCCCACTACCGCACCTTAAGTTGGAGTCTTTAATCTCGTTATATGCAAATATAATGACAATAAAGTTAATTCTATTCTATTCTATTCTATTCTATTCTATTCTGTCAGTAACTACAGTTGGTCGCTACATCTGTAAGTGCAAGTTAAAACTCTGCTATGCAAAGCCAAACCCATTTATCAACAATATCCTGAAACGCCGCCGGCTTCGCTGGACCCGAGCTCATCTAAGATGGACTGATGCAAAGTGGAAAAGTGTTCTGTGGTCTTATGAGTCCACATTTCAAATTATATTTGGAAACAGAGGACGTGGTGTCCTCCAGAACAAAGAGGAAAATAACCATTCGGAATGTTATAGGCGCAAAGTTTCAAAGCCAGCATCTGTGATGGTATGGGGGTGCATTAGTGCCCAAGGCATGGGTAACTTACACATCTGTGAAGGCACCATTAATGCTGAAAGGTCCATACATGTTTTGGAGCAACAAACGTTGTCATCTAAGCAACGTTATCATGGACGCCCCTGCTTATTTTCAGCAAGACAAGTGTTACAACAGCGTGGCTTTGTAAAAAAAAGAGTGCGGGTACTTTCCTGGCCCGCCTGCAGTCCAGACCTGTCTCCCATCGAAAATGTGTGGCGCATTACGAAGTGTAAAATACGACAGCAGAGACCCGGACTGTTGAACGACTAAAGCTCTACACAAAACAAGAAAGGGAAGGAATTCCACTTTTAAAGCTTCAACGAATAGTTTCCTCAGTTCCCAAACGTTTTTTGAGTGTTGTTAAAAGAAAAGGTGATGTAACACAGTGGTGAACATGCCCTTTCCCAACTACTTTGGCACGTGTTGCAGCCATGAAATTCTAAGTTAATTATTATTTGCAAAAAAAAAAAAAACGTTTATGAGTTTGAACATCAAATATTTTGTTTTTGTAAATAACTTACATTTATATCGCACTTTTCTAGACACTCAAAGCGCTCACAGAAAAGTGGGACTCAACATTCATTCACACCTGGTGGTGGTAAGCTACATCAGTAGCCACAGCTGCCCTGGGGTAGACTGACGTAGTGCATTCAACTGAAAATGGGTTGAAAAGGATTTGCAAATCATTGTATTCCGTTCATATTTACATCTAACACAATTTCCCAACTCATATGGAAACGGGGTTTGTACAATATATAAAGTCGCCAATCATCACATATTGCTTGGATTTTACAGACGTTACGTCCGGTGGTGGGCCGTCAGAGCCAGCAAGGCCTTCTCTGCTGGCCTAACTTAACCAGAAATTATGATCATAATTAAAGATAAAAGTAATTTTTAATTTACTTTCCCAAAATATCTAAAAATATTAATATTCTCCTCATGTCAAATTATGCTCGTTCCAGTGCCTTTTTTAGGTTACAGTTTGTATCAAATCAGAATTCAGCTAGATTATGTTGCCCGGGGGTCTTCAGAATCAAAAATGCGGTCGTCCGTGATCTGTAAGTGAACGGACAAATAGAGTTGATCAACAATTCCATCCATCCATCCATTTTCTACCGCTTATTACCCTTTGGGGTCGCGGGGGGCGCTGGCGCCTATCTCAGCTACAATCGGGCGGAAGGCGGGGTACACCCTGGACAAGTCGCCACCTCATCGCAGGGCCAACACAGATAGACAGACAACATTCACACTCACATTCACACACTAGGGCCAATTTAGTGTTGCCAATCAACCTATCCCCAGGTGCATGTCTTTGGAAGTGGGAGGAAGCCGGAGTACCCGGAGGGAACCCACGCATTCACGGGGAGAACATGCAAACTCCACACAGAAAGATCCCGAGCCTGGATTTGAACCCAGGACTGCAGGACCTTCGTATTATGAGGCAGACGCACTAACCCCTCTGCCACCGTGAAGCCTTGATCAACAATTGCGACAGCCAATCAGATCAGGGGTTGTTGTCAGTAAGGCCTTCTTTCTGGCCTTACGCTGTGATTGGATACTCACTTGGAAGTCCCAAGTGAGTATCCAATTACAAGTTGCGAAAACAGGAAGTTGCCCCGGAGCCATATGAGCCATAGAAAGCCACAGATAACTTGCTGGTACTCACAAAGAAGGAGAGCAAAATGTTGATTAGGTGGCAGATACAAAATGCGACTGCTAGACTTTTGACAAGAACAAGAAAGTTTGATCACATTACGCCTGTACTGGCTCACCTGCACTGGCTTCCTGTGCACTTAAAATGTGACTTTAAGGTTTTACTACTTATGTATAAAATACTACACGGTCTAGCTCCATCCTATTTTGCCGATTGTATTGTACCATATGTCCCGGCAAGAAATCTGCGATCAAAGGACTCCGGCTTATTAGTGATTCCCAAAGCCCAAAAAAAGTCTGCGGGCTATAGAGCGTTTTCATTTCAGGCTCCAGTACTCTGGAATGCCCTCCCGGTAAAAGTTCGAGATGCCACCTCAGTAGAAGCATTTAAGGCTCACCTTAAAACTCATTTGTATACTGTAGCCTTTAAATAGACTCCGTTTTTCGACCAGTTGATCTGCCGTTTCTTTTCTTTTTCTCCTATGTCCCACTCTCCCTTGTGGAGGGGGTCCGGTCCGATCCGGTGGCCATGTACTGCTTGCCTGTGTATCGGCAGGGGACATCTCTGCGCTGCTGATCCGCCTCCGCTTGGGATGTTTTCCTGCTGGCTCCGCTGTGAACGGGACTCTCGCTGCTGTGTTGGATCCGCTTTGGACTGGACTCTTGCGACTGTGTTGGATCCATTATGGATTGAACTTTCACAGTATCATGTTAGACCTGCTCGACATCCATTGCTTTCCTCCTCTCCAAGGTTCTCATAGTCATCATTGTCACCGACGTCCCACTGGGTGTGAGTTTTCCTTGCCCTTATGTGGGCCTACCGAGGATGTCGTAGTGGTTTGTGCAGCCCTTTGAGACACTAGTGATTTAGGGCTATATAAGTAAACATTGATTGATTGATTGAGATATATATTTCAAGAAGGATACTTAGGAGAAACTACATCTTGTGAGATGAGGTCGGCCGACACCGGCGGTGAAAAGGTTTGCCTGCAACTTTTACATGAATCAACTGACTACGACCAACTACTAACTACGACAGTACCCCTGTCTTATATGGCATCGAATGGGTGCTACGAATTGTGAGTACAAATACCGTATATCCTTCAATCAATCAATCAATGTTTACTTATATAGCCCTGAATCACTAGTGTCTCAAAGGGCTGCAAAAACCACTACGACATCCTCGGTAGGCCCACATAAGGGCAAGGAAAACTCACACCCAGTGGGACGTCGGTGACAATGATGACTATGAGAACCTTGGAGAGGAGGAAAGCAATGGATGTCGAGCGGGTCTAACATGATACTGTGAAAGTTCAATCTATAATTGATCCAACACAGTCGCGAGAGTCCAGTCCAAAGCGGATCCAACACAGCAGCGAGAGTCCCGTTCACAGCGGAGCCAGCAGGAAACCATCCCAAGCGGAGGCGGATCAGCAGTGCAGAGATGTCCCCAGCCGATACACAGGCAAGCAGTATATGGCCACCAGATCCGACCGGACCCCCTCCACAAGGGAGAGTGGGACATAGGAGAAAAAGAAAAGAAACGGCAGATCAACTTGTCGAAAAAGGGAGTCTATTTAAAGGCTAGAGTATACAAATGAGTTTTAAGGTGAGACTTATCCTTGAATTGCCGCAGGGCATATAGTATGCGCCTGCCTTGAATTACTGCCGGGTCAAACTCGCTTCCCAAGATAATTAGCGCATGCTTAGTATTACCGCCTGGTCAAACACGTCACGTCACGAGTGACACAATATGGAGGAAGGCTGATTTCAATACCGGTAATTTGAAATCGCATAAAGGGAAGAAGATAAAGAGCTATTCAGTAGGATTTAAGGTCCAAGCTTACATCACACTCAAATTTTTACTGCATACCTTTGGTAAGTGCCGGAGTGAGAAGAGGTTTTAAAATAATTGGCGCATGCTTACTTTTACCGCATGCCTTTGGTAAGCGCAGGAGTGAGAAGAGGTTTTAAATGAATTAGCGCCCCGGTGGCAATTCAAGGAAATACGATATTTTCGACAGGCGGATCGGTGCGGCGTCTTCAGTAATGCGGACGTTGTACCGATCCGTTGTGGTGAAGAAGGAGCTGAGCCGGAAGGCAAAGCTCTCAATTTACCGGTCGATCTATGTTCCCATCCTCACCTATGGTCATGAGCTTTGGGTCATAACCGAAAGGATAAGATCACGGGTACGAGCGGCCGAAATGAGTTTCCTCCGTGTGGCGGGGCTCTCCCTTAGAGATAGGGTGAGAAGCTCTGCCATCCGGGAGGAACTCAAAGTAAAGCCGCTGCTCCTCCACATCGAGAGGAGCCAGATGAGGTGGTTCGGGCATCTGGTCAGGATGCCACCCGAACGCCTCCCTAGGGAGATGTTTAGGGCACGTCCAACCGGTAGGAGGCCACGGGGAAGACCCAGGACACGTTGGGAAGACTATGTCTCCCGGCTAGCCTGGGAACGCCTCGGGAACCCCCGGGAAGAGCTAGACAAAGTGGCTGGGGAGAGGGAAGTCTGGGTTTCCCTGCTTAGGCTGCTGCCCCCGCGACCCGACCTCGGATAAGCGGAAGAAGATGGATGGATGGAGGGTATTTTATTTAGTTTTTTTCATTTTTCATTTGTTTTATACAACTCTTTTAATGTTCACAGTACCAAATAAGATGTGTTTTAAATGCTGAAGCGGGTTTATTGAATGTTTAATGTGCCAAAAAAATAAACCGTTTTGTACACTATTGAGGGGTTTCAATTTCCAGTAGTGTACAAGTGGGTTTTTGTATAGTATACCACCATGTCCATGTGGTGAAATAAATTACGGTATTTTGAGAGGTGAAGTCGGACTAAGTAGGACATCACTGAAGGCGTAGATGAGAAACGCACGGCCTGCATCCCACTCATTAAATATGTGGGGTGGTCAAGCTAGCTTTGTTCTCAATGCTTACAAGTCACCATTTAGCGTTTTTCGAAAGAAAAAAATGCCCCAATGCTTGTGCTGTTTTAAGCTGTACGAATCGTTCAAATTGCGAGAGGTCATCAAAGAGGACGGAAGAGTGCAAGTTTTTACAAAACAACGAAGAGAAAAGCAGCTTACACTCCAGTCCAAGCGAGCAGTGTTGAAGAGTCCTTGAGTTTGCAGTGATCACTTTGTTAAAGGTTTTTTTGATCAGTAAGGTTGGCACGTTGTGTAAATGCTAAATAAATACAGAATACAATGCTTTGCAAATCCTTTTCAACCTATATTCAATTGAATAAGCTTCAAAGACAAGATACTTAACGTTCGAACTGGTAAGCGTTGTTATTTTTTTGCAAATATTAGCTCATTTGGAATTCGATGCCTGCAACATGTTTCAAAAAAAGCTGGAACGAGTGGCAAAAAAGACTGATGGTTCAGGAATGCTCATCAAACACTTATGTGTAACATCCCACAGGTGAACAGGCTAATTGGGAGCAGGTGAGTGCCATGATTGAGTATAAAAGCAGCCTCCATGAAATGCTCAGTCATTCACTACCAAGGATGGGGCACTTTGTGAATAAACGCGTGAGCAAATTGTCTAACAGTTTAGGAACATTTCTCATTTCACCATTTAATATCATCAAAAGGTTCAGAGAATCTGGAGAAATCACTGCACGTAAGCAGTACGGCTAAAAACCAACATTAAATGGCTGTGACCGTTGATCTCTCAGGCGGTACTGCATCAAAAAGCGACATCAGTGCATAAAGGAAATAACCACATGGTCCCAGGAACACTTAAAAAAAAACACTCTCAGTAACTACAGTTCGTCGCTACATCTGTATGTGCAAGTTAAAACTCTACTATGCAAAGCGAAAGCCATTTATCAACAACACCCAGAACCACTGCTATTAAATTTGAGGAATGCTCATCAAACACTTATTTGTAACATCCCACAGGTGAACAGGCTCATTGGGAGTAGGTGAGTGCCATGATTGAGTATAAAAGCAGCCTCCATGAAATGCTCAGTCATTCACTACCAAGGATGGGGCACTTTGTGAACAAACACGTGAGCAAATTGTCTAACAGTTTAGGAACATTTCTCATTTCACCATTTAATATCATCAAAAGGTTCAGAGAATCTGGAGAAATCACTGCACGTAAGCAACACGGCTAAAAACCAACATTAAATGGCTGTGACCGTTGATCTCTCAGGCGGTACTGCATCAAAAAGCGACATCAGTGCATAAAGGATATCACCACATGGTCCCAGGAACACTTAAAAAAAAACACTCTCAGTAACTACAGTTCGTCGCTACATCTGTATGTGCAAGTTAAAACTCTACTATGCAAAGCGAAAGCCATTTATCAACAACACCCAGATCCACTGCTATTAAATTTGAGGAATGCTCATCAAACACTTATTTGGAACATCCCGCGGGTGTCATGATTGGGTATAAAAGCCCCTTCCATGAAATGCTCTGTCATTCACAAACAAAGATGGCACGAAGGACACCACTTTGTGAACAAATGCGTAAGAAAATTGTCCAACAGTCTAAAAGAGGTAAGCTTTTACTAAAGGCAAAAATCATAGTTATATTTTGATAAAGATGGGGAAAACAGGCTACTCATAAACGTATGCGCATATTTATCTGGGACAGTCATGATACCAAACTCCTTGACCCAGCGACACACAAAGAAGTTGTAGACCTCCATGCTTTTCCAAGTTTCCAAATGTTTTGTCGTGTAAAATGGCGTCTGGAGCACCATTGTTCGATGTCTGGGAACGCGACTGATGTGTAATCCTTGATGTCATTCGACAAAACTTTTTTTTGATTAAGTACATGGATCCATTAGATCAGTGTTTACCAACCTATTTTTTTAGCCGAAGCACATTTTTGACGTTGAAAAAATGCGGAGCCACACCACCAGCAGAAATCACTAAAAAACAAAACTCAGTTTTTGGATATGACTTTTAATCATAACCAAGCATGCATGACTATAGCTCTTCTCTCAAAGTAGGTGTACTGTCACCACCTGTCATACCACACCGTAATATATTTGGACTTTTTTTTGCTGTTTTCCTGTGTGTAGTGTTTTAGTTCATGTCTTGAGCTCCTATTTTGGTGTCTTTTTCTCTTTTTTTGGTATTTTTCGTAGCAGTTTTATGTCTTCCTTTGAGCGATATTTCCCGCATATACTTTGTTTTAGTAGTGAAGTGAAGTATATTTATATAGCACTTTTCTCTAGCGACTCAAAGAGCTTTACATAGTGAAACCCAATACCTAAGTTACATTTAAACCAGTGTGGGTGGCACTGGGAGCAGGTGGGTAAAGTGTCTTGCCCAAGGACACAACGGCAGTGACTAGGATGGCGGAAGCGGGAATCGAACCTGCAACCCTCAAGTTGCTGTCACGGCCGCTCTACCAACCGAGCTATGCCGTAATCAAGAATATTTCACTAGTTTTTAATCCTTCTTTGTGGGGAAATTGTTGATTTTCATATCATGTTCGGATGTACTTTGTGAACGCCGTCTCTGCTCTGCAGTAAGTCTTTGCTGTCGTCCAGCATTCAGTTTTTGTTCACTTTGTAGCCAGTTCAGTTTTAGTTCTGTTCTGCATAGCTTCAATGCCTTTTATTGTGAAGTGTGAAGTGAATTATATTTATACAGCGCTTTTCTCTAGCGACTCAAAGCGCTTTACATAGTGAAACCCAATATCTAAGTTACATTTAAACCAGTGTGGGTGGCACTGGGAGCAGGTGGGTAAAGTGTCTTGCCCAAGGACACAACGGCAGTGATTAGGATGGCGGAAGCGGGAATCGAACCTGCAACCCTCAAGTTGCTGGCACGGCCGCTCTACCAACCGAGCTATGCCGTAATCAAGAATATTTCACTAGTTTTTAATCCTTCTTTGTGGGGACTTTGTTGATTGTCATGTCATGTTCGGATGTACTTTGTGAACGCTGTCTCTGCTCTGCAGTAAGTCTTTGCTGTCGTCCAGCATTCTGTTTTTGTTTACTTTGTAGCCAGTTCAGTTTTAGTTCTGTTCTGCATAGCTTCAATGCCTTTTATTGTGAAGTGTGAAGTGAATTATATTTATACAGCGCTTTTCTCTAGCGACTCAAAGCGCTTTACATAGTGAAACCCAATATCTAAGTTACATTTAAACCAGTGTGGGTGGCACTGGGAGCAGGTGGGTAAAGTGTCTTGCCCAAGGACACAACGGCAGTGATTAGGATGGCGGAAGCGGGAATCGAACCTGCAACCCTCAAGTTGCTGGCACGGCCGCTCTACCAACCGAGCTATGCCGTAATCAAGAATATTTCACTAGTTTTTAATCCTTCTTTGTGGGGACTTTGTTGATTGTCATGTCATGTTCGGATGTACTTTGTGAACGCCGTCTCTGCTCTGCAGTAAGTCTTTGCTGTCGTCCAGCATTCTGTTTTTGTTCACTTTGTAGCCAGCTCAGTTTTAGTTCTGTTCTGCATAGCTTCAATGCCTTTTATTGTGAAGTGTGAAGTGAATTATATTTATATAGCGCTTTTCTCTAGCGACTCAAAGCGCTTTACATAGTGAAACCCAATATCTAAGTTACATTTAAACCAGTGTGGGTGGCACCGGGAGCAGGTGGGTAAAGTGTCTTGCCCAAGGACACAACGGCAGTGAATAGGATGGCGGAAGCGGGAATCGAACCTGCAACCCTCAAGTTGCTGGCACGGCCGCTCTACCAACCGAGCCGTAATCAAGAATATTTCACTAGTTTTTAATCCTTTTTTGTGGGGACATTGTTGATTGTCATGTCATGTTCGGATGTACTTTGCGAACGCCGTCTCTGCTCTGCAGTAAGTCTTTGCTGTCGTCCAGCATTCTGTTTTTGTTCACTTTGTAGCCAGTTCAGTTTTAGTTCTCTTCTGCATAGCTTCAATGCCTTTTATTGGGGGCACTCACCTTTTGTTTATTTTTGGTTTAAGCATTAGACACCTTTTTACCTGCACCCTGCCTCCCTCTGTTTCCGACATCTACAAAATAATTAGCTACCTGCTGCCACCTACTGATGTGGAAGAGTATTACACGGTTACTCTGCCGATCTTTAGGCAACACCGATACTCATCAACAACACATCAGTTGCAAACTTCCATTACCCAAATAGTATCTGCCTCTTGCAGGAAGATTTAAGCCTCTTTTGTTCTCAGATAGTTTTCCAACAGCCCTCTTGGCTTGATTGACCACCACTGGTTTTGTTTTCCAGGAAGAAGTCTCGTGACGGAATACAAGCAACAGAGACGTGACAAGTCAGACTCTCATCCAGTTTATTGAACCACCCAATTCTACCAAACACCACCAAGCAGTTTTAGCTCAAGACCCAAAATTCATGCTCCTCCAACAGTTTTGTGGTTCCTCCAAAAAACCCATTTTTATCCCAAGTTTAGTGAATACGACTCGAAATTTTGACAGTTCCTCAGCATTAAGGCTGGCTTACAACCTTGCAGGTGGAGCATGGTGGCAACCTGCTGACATTTGATGCCGCCTGCGCCACTCTCTACCTGCCAAGCAACCGTTTGAACTCCTCTCACATCAAAGTGATCCAGATCACACACTGGCAGTTCAAAAAGCATGAAATGTGAGCACAGCCTCAAACGAAATCAGGCTCTGAAACACTCACCGTTCGAGCGGGTACTTCTGAGGGCTCTCCATGCCGCACTGGCACCTCTTTTAGGAGCACTTTGGCAGATGCCAAGCTTGTTATAAGCTGGTTTGTGATGAAAATATGACCGCTTTGCAACTAAACTTGGAGCCAAGTGACAGAGTGAGTGTCAAATTGCTGAAATATTATCCCCCGATAAAGATTTTATGGGAAATCTGCTTGTTCTTTTCATCAAAATTGTATGTTTTGCAAATATTAGCTCATTTGGAATTTGATGCCTGCAACATGTTTCAAAAAAAAAACTGGCACAAGTGGCGAGAAAGACTGAGAAAGTTGAGGATTGCTCATCAAACACTTATGTGGAACATCCCACAGGCGAACGGGCTAATTGGGAACAGGCGGGTGCCATGATTGGGTATAAAAGCAGCTTCCATGAAATGCTCAGTCATTCACAAACGAGGATGGGGCGAGGGTCACCACTTTGTGAAGAAATGCGTGAGCACATTGTCCAGCAGTTTAAGAACAACAATTTTTCAACCAGCTATTGCTAGAAATTTTGGGATTTTATTATGTAGGGTCCGTGATATCATCAAAAGGTTCAGAGAATCTTGAGAAATCACTGCACGTACCCGTCAATGCCCGTGACCTCGGATCCATCAGGCGATAATGCATCTAAAACCAACATCAATGTGTAAAGGATATCACCACTTGGGCTCAGGAACACTTCAGAAAACCACTATCAGTAACTACAGTCCGTTGCTAAATGTGTAAGTGCAAGTTAAAACTCCACAATGGAAGGTGAAAGCCATTTATCAACAACACCCAAAGCACTTCGCTGGGCCAGAGCTCATCTAAGATGGACTGAAGCAAGGTGGAAAAGTGTTCTGTGGTCTGACTAGTCCACATTTCACATTGTTTTTGGAAACTGTGGACGTTGTGTCCTTTGGACCAAAGAGAGAAAGGAAACTATCCGGAAGGCCAGCATCTGTGATGGTATGGGGTGTATTAGTGCTCAAGGCATGGGTAACTTACACATCTGTGAAGGCACCATTAATGCTGAAAGGTACATACAGGTTTTGGAGCAACATATGTTGCCATCCAAGCGATGGCTTTTTCATGGACACCCCTGCTTATTTCAGCAAGACAATGCCAAGCCACGTGTTACAACAGCGTGGCTTCATAGTAAAAATGTCAGGGTACTAAACTGGCCTGCCTGTAGTCCAGACCTGTCCCCCATTCAAAATGTGTGGCGGATTACGAAGCCTAAAATGTCACAATTTAAGCTGTACATCAAGCAAGAATCGGAAAGAATTCCACCTGAAAAGCTTCCAAAATTGCTCTCCTCAGTTCCCAAACGTTTACTGAGTGTTGTTAAAAGGAAAGGCCATGTAACACAGTGGTAAAAATGCCTCTGTGCCAACTTTTTTGCAATGTGTTGCTGCCATTAAATTCAAAGTTAATGATTGTTCGCGAAAACAAAAACAAATATCTCAGTTCGAACAATAAATATCTTGTCTTTACAGTCTATTCAATTAAATATAAGTTGAAAAAGGATTTGCAAATCGTTGTATTCTGCTTTTATTTACCATTTACACAACTCATTTGTTTTGGGTTTTGCAGAATAGGCGGACGAGAGTCAAGCTTTTAACTGCTCGAAACAAATAGTTACCATTTCAACAGTTTGTAACTTTAGGAGACAGGGTACGGTTTTGAAAGCAGAAGACAACTCGAACCCGCAAGCAATAAAATGGGAAAATAGCAAAAACAAGTGATGAGTCCCAAAGCAGTATATGTCATCTATTAATATTTTCTGAAAACAAATGCCCAAATATGAATAAAAACAAATGAAAATAAAGTTATAGTTCCTGTATCAGTAAAACTCAGTGAACATTTTCAAGCTAAATGGCCCTCTTAGGACACATCAGTGGTTCTCAAACGTTGGTTTTCAGAAAAAGCTTGGCTCTCCAAGTACCACCATGATGACCATCATTCAAATACAGTAGCGTAGTAGGCCCAAGTCAAGGGTGTCCAAACTACAGCCCGTGGACCAATTGCGGCATTCCAGCGTTTGCAGTCCGGCCCGCGAGATGTCATGAGTTTCTTCAACTTAATAATATCTGCCTGGTTAATTGCCACAAATATGCCGCTATCTTGTGGACAACGTGAGCAAAACAAGCCAATAACCATGAATTGAAACCCCTGTCACTAAATATAGTTTGTCGCTACATCTGTAAGTTCAAGTTAAAGCTCTACTATGCAAAGCGAAAGCCATTTATCAACAACATCCAGAAACGCCGCCGGCTTCTCTGGGCCTGAGATCATCTAAGATGGACTGATGCAGAGTGGAAAATTGTTCTGTGGTCTGACGAGTCTACATTTCACATTGATTTTGGAAATATTTGACATTGTGTCATCTGGACCAAAGGGAAAGAGAACCATCCAGACTGTTATTGACGCAAAGTTCAAAAGCCTGCATCTGTGATGGTATGGGGGTGCATTAGTGCCCAAGGCATGGGTAACTTAAGGCACCATTAATGCTGAAAGGTACATACAGGTTTTGGATCAACATATGCCGCCATCGAAGCGCCGTCTTTTTCATGGACGCCCCTGCTTATTTCAGCAAGACAATACCAAGCCACATTCAGCACATGTTACAACAGCGTGGATTCGTAAAAAACAAGTGCGAATACTTTCCTGGCCTGCGTGCAGTCCAGACCTGTCTCCCATCGAAAATGTGTGGCGCATTATGAAGAATAAAACACGACAGCGGAGACCCCGGAATGTTGAACGACTGAAGCTCTACATAAAACAAGAATGGGAAAGAATTCCACTTTCAAAGCTTCAACAATTAGTTTCCTCAGTTCCCAAACATTTATTGGGTGTTGTTTTAAAGAAAAGGTGATGTAACACAGTGGTGAACATGCCCTTTCCAAACTACTTCGGCGCATGTTGCAGCCACGAAATTCTAAGTTAATGATTATTTGCAACAACAACAAAAAGTTTATGAGTTAGAACATCAAATATCTTGTCTTTGTAGTGCATTCAACTGAATATGGGTTGAAAAGGATTTGCAAATCATTGTATTCCGTTTATATTTACATCTAACACAATTTCCCAACTCATATGGAAACGGGGTTTGTATATATATATATATATATATATATATATACGTATATACAAAGGCTACAAATTAGTATAATTCATCTATGGATGGGGCGAGTATTCACATTTGCTCCATTATGGGATGTCTGCATGCTCGACTGATTTATTGCCTTCGTGTTCCCAGAAGAATACAAAACCATTTCAAGCAACCAAAACTCTTTCCTTCTGCCGCATTTTATTGCATCTCATTTCTCATTTGGATTTCACCCCGGGGCCGTGCCAACAAAAGCAACACGGATTTGGAATAACATTTAAGAAAAGTTGGGAATCGGGTGACAACAATGTGTGCGTCAGTCCAAAAGCTTGCACTCCCTTAACCTGACCCACTTTTTTTTCCCCACATATAAGACAATCATCGAATGGATGATTCACACACAAGCTTGTATTTCTTACCTTCTTGAGACCATTAAAAAATGCCTACCTCTTTAGGACCACCCTTTCTAGATATATAAAGATTTGTTTTTACAACATTAATAATATATACATAATATGCATAATATACATAATATTACTGTGTGTTGGTTTTAAAAGCCTTGACGGGTGGCAGAGGGGTTAGTGCGTCTGCCTCACAATACGAAGGTCCTGCAGTCCTGGGTTCAAATCCAGGCTCGGGATCTTTCTGTGTGGAGTTTGCATGTTCTCCCCGTGAATGCGTGGGTTCCCTCCGGGTACTCCGGCTTCCTCCCACTTCCAAAGACATGCACCTGGGGATAGGTTGATTGGCAACACTAAAATTGGCCCTAGTGTGTGAATGTTGTCTGTCTATCTGTGTTGGCCCTGCGATGAGGTGGCGACTTGTCCAGGGTGTACCCCGCCTTCCGCCCGATTGTAGCTGAGATAGGCGCCAGCGCCCCCCCCGCGACCCCAAAAGGGAATAAGCGGTAGAAAATGGATGGATGGACATAATATGCAAATATAAAAAAGGTAACTATTTTATTTATTTATTTAAAATTTTTTGTTTATAAAAAAATATTTACTTATGTCTCTTTATACATTTTTTTATTGTTATTTTTTTTAATAGATTTTGGCCAAAGGAGGCACATTTTAATTTTTTCACACACACTTATTATTACACATGTTGGCCAGAGGGGGAGCACTTTTAAAACCATCCATTTTCTACCGCTTATTCCCTTTTGGGGTCACGGGGGGCGCTGGCGCCTATCTCAGCTACAATCGGGCGGAAGGCGGGGTACACCCTGGACAAGTCGCCATCGCAGGGCCAACACAGATAGACAGACAACATTCACACTCACATTCACACACTAGGGCCAATTTAGTGTTGCCAATCAACCTATCCCCAGGTGCATGTCTTTGGAAGTGGGAGGAAGCCGGAGTACCCGGTGGGAAACCACGCATTCACGGGGAGAACATGCAAACTCCACACAGAAAGATCCGGAGCCTGGATTTGAACCCAGGACTGCAGGAACTTCATATTGTGAGGCAGACGCACTAACCCCTCTGCCACCCGTCAAGGCTTTTAAAACCAACACACAGTAATATTATGTATATTATGCACATCTGTGTTGCTGAATTTTTTGCACTTTGTTCAATTGATAATGGAGAAGTCAAAGTAGAAAGATGGAGTTGGGAATTTTAGCCTTTAGCCACACAAACACGGTGATTCCTCGTTTGAAATTCCCGGAGGTGAAGCTTTACTATGGATCAGAGCGGTCAAGCGAACATGGTTCCCGACCACTTGTCAACCGGCAGGTTTCGGTGAGAAAATTATGTTATAAAGTCGCCTCCTACCGGAGATCTGTGGAATTTGCGCCGTCCTTGTATCTGCCGTGATTTCCCTCAGACACTGGCCTCAACACACCCGTGGACACACCCCTTTCGACTATCAGGTACTATTTAATCTCACTAAAACACTAGCAACACAATAGAAATATAAGGGATTTCCCAGAATTATTCTAGTAAATGTGTCTAAAAACATCTGAATCCGTCCCAATGCGATCGCATTTTTTTTTTTTTTACTTTATTTAAAAAAAAAAAAAAAAATTCTAGTCATTCGCTATCAATTTCATCATCCATGAATCTTTCATCCTCGCTCAAATTAATGGGGAAATTGCTGCTGGAGGCTATTTATAATGGAGGCCATTATAAACAATGTGAGGATGTGAGGAGCCCTCACTCTTGTGACGTCATCGTCTGCTACTTCCGGTAAAGGCAAGGCTTTTTTATCAGCACCAAAAGTTGCGAACTTTATCGTGGATGTTCTCTACTAAATCCTTTCAGCAAAAATATGGCAATATCGCCAAATCATCAAGTATGACACATAGAATGGACCTTCTATCCCCGTTCAAATAAGACAATCTCATTTCAGTAGGCTTTTAATGTTGTAGATACAAATCTTTATACATCTAGAGAGGTCTCAAGAAAGTAACACATACAATAGTGCGTGTATGTGTGTGTGTGTGTCGCTGTAAAGGCAGGTTTATCACAAAAAAGATAAGACTAACTGACTTAAAACCATAATGACCCCTATCATTAACTATTCCATTGAGATATGGGTGGGCAGAATGTCCAACACACACACACACACACACACACACATGCACGTATACACACACACTCTAAACCAGTGCATAAACTTTGTATTATGTTTTTAAAGGGTAACATTATCAGCAGACCTATGTAAGCGTCAATATATACCTTGATGTTGCAGAAAAAAGACCATGTGTTTTTTTAACCGATTTCCGAACTCTAAAAGGGTGAATTCGGCGATTTAAACGCCTTTCAATTGTTCGCCCGTGACTTCACGTCGGGAAGCATTCCGCTATTTTCTCAAACACATTACACACACCAAGTCAAATCAGCTCTGTTATTTTCCGGTTTTTCGACTGTTTTCCGGTACCTTGGAGACATCGTGCCTCGTCGGTGTGTTGTCGGAGGGTGTAACAACACAAACAGAGACAAATTCAAGTTGACTTACGTGGAGTGTGCTAATCAGTCATAGCAATGGTCACGGCATGCTAATCGATGCTAACATGCTATTTAGGCTAGTTGTATGTACATATTGCATCATTATGCCTCATTTGTAGCTATATTTGCATCCAGCCTTTCTTTCCATCCACATTTAATGCCAAACAAACACATACTGATCGACAAATTCAAGTTGCACCAGTGGTCAAAGGATGCAATCGTTGGATAGAAGGCGATCGCCGAATTCGTCCTCGTTGCCGCTGTCTGTCGTGATATGGCTCAATAGCTTCAGTTTCTTCTTCAATTTCGTTTTCGCTATCTGCCTCCACACTCCAACCTTCCGTTTCAATACATGCGTGATCTGTTGAATCGCTTAAGCCGCTGAAATCCGAGTCTGAATCCGAGTCTGAATCCGAGCTAATGTCGCTATACCTTTCTGTTCTATCCGTCATGTTTGTTTGTATTGGCTTCACGCAGTGACGTCACGGGAAAATGGACGTTTGGTTATAGCGATGGTGAAAATCAGGCACTTTGAAGCCGTTTTTCGGGAAATTGCGTGATGGGTAAAATTTTGAGAAAAACTTCGAAAAATAATATAAGCCACTGGGAACTGATTTTTATTGGTTTTAACCCTTCTGAAATTGTGATAATGTTCCCCTTTAAGTTTGTGATATTTACATTAATATATATATATATATATATATATATATATATATATATATATATATATATATATATATATATAATGCTTTACGCATTTTCTCAGGATTCTAAGAATATTACTGTCATCCATGTATAAAACACATTTTTTTGTTTGCAAACCTTACAAAAGCACATGTTTCTCGTAAAACTCACAAAGATATGTTAATGCAGGCAGTATTAGACATATTGCATGTTTGGTTTAGGAGTTTTACTTGAAGAATGTTTTTTGTTGCTTCAATCGCAGTATTAGATTAGATTAGATTAGATTAGATAGTACTCAGGACTCTAAGAACATTACTGTCATATTGAGTAAAAAACTTATAAAAAACAAATAAAGAGGAAAAAATGTGTTTCCGTTTGCAGTGAAACCCAAACATCAGTAGAGATTGCTCCATCTTGTGTTTGTCCAACCCCTCCTTCCCACCTTCCAGCCTCATGTTTGGGACCCACCCTGCACGTTTCCTGGGTGAATTGGCTCTCTCTCTCTCACACACACACACACACACACACACACACACACACACACACACACACACACACACACACACACACACACACACACACACACACACACACGGGTTATCATTTGTAATAGGGACCAAGTTTTTGATCATGTGGGGACCAGCCTTTTTACAGGTTTTGGAGGTATAGTGCATTGTGCTGTTCAGTCTTACTGGGGACCCTGGGGAACAAAAGTCAATATGGTTCATGGGGACCAAATTTTAAAGGGGAACATTATCACCAGACCTATGTAAGCGTCAATATATACCTTGATGGTGCAGAAAAAAGACCATGTATTTTTTTAACCGATTTCTGAACTCTAAATGGGTGAATTTTGGCGAATTAAACACCTTTCTGTGGTGACGTCGCCGAGGTAACACAGCTGCCATTTTCATTTTCAACACATTACAAACACCGGGTCTCAGCTCTGTTATTTTCCGTTTTTTCGACTATTTTTTGGAACTTTGGAGACATCATGCCTCGTCGGTGTGTTGTCTGAGGGTGTAACAACACTAACAGGGAGGGATTCAAGTTGCACCACTGGCCCGAAGATGCGAAAGTGTCTGCCGCCAGACACCCATTGAATGTGCCAGAGTGTCTCCACATTTTACCGGCGATGACAGACATGGCACAGAGATGTATGGATAACCTGCAGATGCATTTGCAACGATAAAGTCAACGAAATCACAAAGGTGAGTTTTGTTGATGTTGACTTATGTGCTAATCAGACATATTTGGTTGCGGCGTGACTGCCAGCTAATCAATGCTAACATGCTACGCTAATCAACGCTAACATGCTATTTACCGGCGGTGCTAAAGCAGACATGGCACAGAGATGTATGGATAACCTGCAGATGCATTTGCAACTATAAAGTCAACGAATTCACAAAGGTGAGTTTTGTTGATGTTGACTGCCAGCTAATCAATGCGAACATGCTACGCTATTCGATGCTAACATGCTATTTACCGGCGGTGCTAAAGCAGACATGGCACAGAGATGTATGGATAACCTGCAGATGCATTTGCAACTATATCACGTTACCTTCCACCCACATTTATGCGAAAAAAAACTTACCAATCGAAGGATTTAAGTTGCGGGAAACCCTGGCATGTATCAGGTACCAAGTCATATGACTCAAAGGTGTTTAGCTGAAAAAAATACCTAAAAAAGTTAACACACTAACATTAGCTAGGTATCAGTTGGCCTGTGCCAAATACCAAGTTATATGAGTCTAAGGCATTTGGCTGCAAAACTGGCTAAAACAGTTAGTTCATGGTAGCAATTGCTGCATGTCTGAAAACAAGTCAACAAATTGCAGGGAGAGCAAACCTTCCCCAGGTTTAATGACTCATGTCCCAGCACCAAATGTCACCCATTTCAATGGCAGTCTTTATGGTCACAAGCTGGGAGCGCTCTTTATTCTTAGGGTGGTCAGCAAACAGCTGTGAAGACCCTCATGCGTTTACGGCCCTGCTTGAAGAGCCTCATAAACAACAAACAGCTTTTTGTGAGCAGGTGAACGTCCACTGATGAGATTTCAATCAAACGCACGTTTAAAGTAGGATTACCAACCTTGTGCAACCGTAGGACCCAACTGATATTAAAAGTTTGGACACATCTGCTCCTCATTCAATGTGTTTTCTTTATTTTCATTGCTATTTACATTAAGAATTGTCACTGAAGGCCACCCTTTGCGCTGATTACTGCTTTGCACACTCTTGTTATTCTCTCGATGAGCTTCAAGCACACTTGTGAAGTCAACTCGACTATATATATATATATATGTATATACTATATATATATATATACACATATATATACATATATACATATATATATATATATATATATATACATATATATACATGTACATATATATATACATATATATATATATATATACATGTACATATATACATATATATATATATACATGTACATATATATATATATACATGTATATATATAATATAATAATTATATAATAATCATTATAATATAATTTATAATGATATATATATATATATATATCATTATAAATTATATAAAATCAGGCTTGTAGGGATGATATAGCTACTTGTGTTTTTTCTTGACCTAAATTATATATATATATATATATATATATATATATATATATATATATATATATATATATATATATATATATATATATATCAGGGAAACCTGCGAAACAGGCTTGTAGGGATGATATAGCCTCTTGTGTTTTTTCTTGACCTAAATTATATATATATATATATATATATATATTTGGGGGTAGGTTGATTGACAACACTAAAATTGGCCCTAGGGTGTGAATGTGAGTGTGTGAATGTTGTCTGTCTATCTGTGTTGGCCCTGCGATGAGGTGGCGACTTGTCCAGGGTGTACGCCGCCTTCTGCCCGAATGCATCTGAGTTAGGCTTAACCCCTGCGACCCTGAATGGGACAAGTAGTAGAAAATGGATGGATGGATGGATGGATGGATATATATATATATATATATATATATATATATATATATATATATATATATATTTTTTTTTTTTATACATATATTTTTTTTTAGACAAAATCATGAGCTAAGATGATATTTAAATACCTATTTTGATTTTAACAAAAACATTTTAGAATATTATATTAGATCAACTTAAACGATATGCAGTATAGTAGGGAAGGCTTTATATAGCCCGTTCCTGGGTGAATCTTGCATGAGAGGAAGAGGGGGGTTAATCAATTTGCAATGCAGTCTCCTGAATTTGATTGAAAGCGCCACTCTACATAGCAACTGATGCTATGGTCAAAGTTGGAATTGCCAAAAAAACACATTTTAAGATATTCAACACGGCTAAGGTGGATAGTGCACACTCCCCCTCCCCCTCATTTGTCACGTTTCATGTGTCAGGTAAACTGCGACGAATGGGGCCGTTTGATTCCTCTTCCTGCAGTACATGGATTTTTTTTTCTGTCAAAATGGAAAGTTTAATACATTTAGAAAGAAAAGATGGAAATTAATTCAACATAAAATGATGCTGTGGCCTTGAGTTTGACACCTGTGATTTGAAGTGTTCCCCTTCCCGTCATTCAAAGTTTTACTACCACAGGACATTCCTTTGGAGCTCTCCATGTGTATTCTTTACTGTGTAAAAATACATACTCGCTTTTTTGGAGTGTGGATTACCAAGACGCACATGCTCATAAACATGCTCATAAACGTGCACAACAATCACACACAAATATTATATGTAAACAAAAGCTAGGCACAGCCTGACTTGTAGTGCGGAGATGGACTTTGCACACAACAGGTAAGTCAGGTTCAATTCCGCTGACCACTGAACCCACCATTGAAACAACTTTGTAAGAAAAAAAATACAACTTTGTAAGAAACAAAATAAAAACAATCAACCATGAATGACAAAAGGACTGAAAAATGCTTGCAAAAAGAAGAATACACTATGTAGAACATTAATAACAAAGATCTACAAATGCAGAAAACAAGTATGTATAAGAACAAGCTAACTGGCATACTACGAACATGTAGAAAATAATATTACAATCAATTATTGTACCGGAACAAAAGCAATATTTGAGTAACATCCTAAATAGCATTATTAAAAATGGTGCTAAGAAGGATTATCCAAAATACTTCTCAGATGGAAATGTAAAAAAATGACGATATGAACAAAGTAAATGAAAGCTTAAATCAGTACTTTGTGAACATTGGACCAAATCTGGAGGAAAATATTCCAGATCCCAAGTCAGTTGAGGACTTGAATGACACCATAGATCATTGCTGTCAAACTCTGGCCCGTGGACCAAATTTGGCCCGCAGTGTAATATCATTTGGCCCTTGAGGTAATATCAAATTAAGATTACAGCTGGCCCGCCGGTATTATACAGGGGAGGTGCCGCTGTAACAACGCATTTGCCAACCCTCCCGAATTTCACTGCCTCTCGCGTAAATCTCCCGGGGCAACAATTCTTCCGAATTTCTCCCGATTTCCACCCGGACAACAATGTTGGGGGCGTGCCTCGAAGGCACTGCCTTTAGCGTCCTCTACAACCTGTTGTCACGTCCGCTTTTCCGCCATACAAACAACGTGCCGGCCCAGTCACATAATATCTGCGGTTTTAACACACACGAATGAATGCAAGGCATACTTGGTCAACAGCCATAGAGGTCACACTGAGGGTGGCCATATAAACGACTTTAACACTGCACCACAATGTGAAGCCACACCAAACAAAAATGACAAACATTCTGCACCGTAACACACGTAATACCCAGAACCCCTTGCAGCACTAACTCTTCCTGGACGCCACAATATACACCCCCACTACCACCAAACCCAGCCCCCCCAATTTTTATTTAAATTTTATTTGATATGCTATTGATATTTTTATTTTGATATTTATTATTATTGATAGGTTGATTGGCAACACTAAATTGGCCCTAGTGTGTGAATGTGAGTGTGAATGTTGTCTGTCTATCTGTGTTGGCCCTGTCATGAGGTGGCGACTTGTCCAGGGTGTACCCTCCCTTCCGCCCAATTGTAGCTGAGATAGGCGCCAGCCCCCCCCCCGCGACCCCGAAAGGGAATAAGCGGTAGAAAATGGATGGATAGATGATTGGCAACACTAAATTGGCCCTAGTGTGTGAATGTGAGTGTGAATGTTGTCTGTCTATCTATGTTGGCCCTGGCATGAGGTGGCGATTTGTCCAGGGTGTACGCTGCCTTCCACCTGATTGCAGCAACCCCAGAAGGGACAAGCGGTAGAAAATGGATGGATGGATAATTTGAAACTCGACTTTGCATGTCACTATAAAGTTATATAAGCCTTGCTTGTTCAATATTCAATGCATAACTTGTTTGGATCCCTCTTAAAAGGTTAATTTGTTCAACCTTGGCCCGCGACTTTATTCCGTTTCAAATTTTGGCCCAATCTGTATTTGAGTTTGACACCACTGCCTTAGATAGAAGCCCCAACTCTATGTTCCTCGAAGGAGTGACAACAGAGGAAATAATCAATATTGTGAAAAAAGTCAATACAAGATCTCAAATAATTGCAACAAAATTGATATGCAAACGATAAAAAGGGTTATTGAAGAGATTTCAGAACCTCTAACACAGGGGCGCTCACACTTTTTCTGCAGGCGAGCCACTTTTCAATTGACCAAGTCGAGGAGATCTACCTCATTCCTATTTATAATTTATATTTTTTTATTTACGAAAGAGACATTTTTGTTAACAAGTTAATGGTGTTTAATGATAATACAAGCATGTTTAACACACATAGATTCCTTTCTTTCATGAAGACAAGAATATAAGTTGGTGTATTTGATTCTGATGACTTGCATTGATTGGAATTAGACAGTGGTGCTGATAACGTCCGCATTTTCAAATGGAGGAAAAAAAAAGTCCTCCTTTCTGTCCAATACCACATGAAAGTGGTTGGATTCGGCATCTCATTTGTCCAACTTGCATACTCGTTTTTAAACACTTTGTTATGAGAGTAGCATATGTGTGTGGCCCTTTAATGTCTGGCAGCAGGTGAGTGACGTCAGTGAGTGTGCGGGTGGGCAAGCAAGTGAGAAAGCGGTCGCTGAGGGCGGGGGAGAAATACATTGGCGTCAAACTCCGTAGCTTGCTAGCTTGTGCACGCTAGCTTTCTGAGACTCTTATTTTGTTAGCACAGGGAGGATGAAACAGGTCTTTTATGGTGAAGACAGGAACTGTGCAGTCGGTCTTTAGAGTTTTGACAGTAGGTACGGAGTCTCTAGAAATAAAATGTGTTTCTCTGCGTCCGCCCTGTTAGTGATTTTTTTCTTAAATATGAGCTCGCAGCAGCCAGCGTCATCTCACAAGATCCTCGGGTGCCGAGAATGTCAAACAACTGACGAACGTGAAGTCTTGGTATGATTGATGATTGCTCATTTTTATGTCTATTTTTTAATGCCTGGCTAGAGATCGACTGACACACCCTCCGAGATCGACCAGTCGATCGCGATCGACGTAATGGGCACCCCTGCTCTAACATATATCAGCAACCTATCATTTCAAACAGGCAAATTCCCAGACTAAATGAAAATAGCAAAAGACGTACCGATTCATAAGACTGGTGACAACACACCAGTTTACAAACGACAGACCTGTTTCTCTACTTCCACAATTTTCTAAAATCACTGAACAATTGTTTAACAACTGATAAGACAAATCCATGAATAAAAACATAACACTGACAGAGAATAAATATAACCTTAGAGGAACATCTACAAACCCTGTTTCCGTATGAGTTGGGAAATCGTGTTAGATGTAAATATAAACGGAATACAAGAATTTGCAAATCATTGTATTCCGTTTATATTTACATCTTACACAATTTCCCAACTCATATACGGAAACGGGGTTTGCAATTTACAACCTTTGTATGCGCTTACAAAACTTAAAACCTTTAGCATATCCGTATGTGAAATCAAACTATGGAATGGACTAATCCAGGGGTCGGCAACCCAAAATATTTAAAGAGCCATTTTGGACCAAAAATACAACAAAAAAAAATCGTTCTGGTGTAGCCGCAAAAAATTAAAAGCTGTCACGCCAAATTTCTTTCCGCCTACAAAAACCTTCCCCCCGGAAGAAATTTGGCGTGACAGCCCCTCTAAAGCTTGAAGGACCCCAATGAGGGTGTAAGGACCTTAAAGCAGCCCACACAGCTTTTGATTGATTGATTGATACTTTTATTAGTAGATTGCACAGTACAGTACATATTCCGTACAATTGACCACTAAATGGTAACACCCGAATAAGTTTTTCAACTTCTTTAAGTCGGGGTCCACGTTAATCAATTCATGGTACAAATATATACTATCAACATAACACAGTCATCACACAAGTTAATCATCATAGTATATACATTGAATTATTTACATTATTTACAATCCGGGGGGTGGGATGAGGAGCTTTGGTTGCTATCAGAACTTCAGTCATCAACAATTGCATCAACAGAGAAATGTGGACGTTGAAACAGTGTAGGTCTTATTTAGTAGGATATGTACAGCCAGCAGAGAACATAGTGAGTTCAGATAGCATAAGAACTGTTGGGATGTCGCATGGCTGCAGTTGTGTGTCCCCGAGTATGCAAGAATCCAGGAGAGTTGCGTGGAGGTAAGATGAATTTAATACACAAAAGAAAATAACAAAAGCAAACATAAAGCAGTCGTGCAGATAAACGTTCTCAACATAATATTATCATCGAGCACTGAGGAGTGCTCGAGTGAAACATAAATAGACACTAGTGTGATTGACAGCAGGTGTGAACCGCTGCCAATCAACGAAAAGAGAAAAATAGTGCTCCGTGAATAAAAACAGGAAATACAACAAAATAAGAGCACTGAACCGGAAGTAAATACAAAAACACAAAAAACTAACAGAAATGAAGTGACACATCGTTACAGGACCTCCCCCTCAAGGAACAGATACCAGATGTTCCCTGGGAAAGAAAAAAAAAATGGAAAAAAGTCCAAAATGTAAGGGAGGGTGGAGGGAGGATTTGGTGGAGGGTTGCCAAACCTCGTGTCCCCGCAGCCAGCGAGGGAAAGTCAGGTGGCGGCGCCGCGTAGAGCGCCGCTGGAACTGGCGAGGCGGGCGGCCAGGGAACGGCCAAATCACTGGCCGAAAAAGAGGAGAGTGCGCAGGGCACGGCCACATCCACGGCCGACGTAGAAGCGGGCGCGCTGAAGCAGGCCGGGAAGCAGAAGACGTAACCGGCGGCGTGGAAACCGCAGGCGTCATCAACGGCGTGGAAGCGGCAGATGTCATCGGCGGCGTGAAAGCGGCGGATGTCATCGGCGGCGTGAAAGCGGCGGATGTCATCGGCGGCGTGAAAGCGGCGGATGTCATCGGCGGCGTGAAAGCGGCGGATGTCATCGGCGGCGTGAAAGCGGCAGATGATGACGCCGGGCGAGGAGCAGCAAATGCCGGCCGAGGAGTAGCGGATGCCGGCGGTGACGAAGCCCGGCGTGGTGCTGCTCTTGGCGGTGGAGCCGTGCGTAGTGCTGCTGATGTCAGCGTTGCAGCTGTGCGTGGAGCCGGCGTTGGAACTCGGCGTGGAGCCGGCGTTGGGGCTAGGCGTGGAGCCGGCGTTGGGGCTAGGCGTGGAGCCGGCGTTGGGGCTAGGCGTGGAGCCGGCGTTGGGGCTCGGCGTGGAGCCGGCGTTGGGGCTGTGCGAAAGCCCGCCAGGCACGTAGATGTCTCCGTGGAAGGAGACGCTTGCGAAGATGACAGCGGTGTGTGCCTGGCTGCACCGCAGTGTATTGTGGGCCCCCCTCCACTAGGCGGCTGCCAGAAACCGTCCACACTTCCGGGAAGACATGCCTGCTCGTCGGAGTCCCCCGGTGCGAAAACCAGGGACGGGCGGGAGGAGGCCAGGAAGAGGGACGAAGACACGTCCCGCGCCGAGTCCCAGCAGGAGGACAAAAGTGACCTCACTGTGGGCTCCACTGGAGCTCTCGGCGATCCAAAAAAGAGAGCGGGAGCTGGCAGAAAGAGCAGCCGGGGAGCAGGCGCTGGAAGCTGCGTAGGAGCAGGGAGAAGCAGCTCAGCAGACGACGGGAAGGATGGCGGCGGCGGACGTGCCGGTCGGAGAGCCGCAGTCGGCGACGGAGCCGCAGGAGCCGCGAGACGTGAAGGAGGAGGTGGGCGCGCCGGTCGGTGAGACGTAGCCGGCAGCATTGCCGAGAGGAAGGATGGCGGCGGAGGACGCGCCGGTCGGTGAGCCGTAGCCGGTAGCGTTGCCGCGGGAGCCGCGAGGCATGCAGGAAGTGGCGGACGTGCTGGTCGGAGAGCCGTAGTCAGCCGTCGAGCCGAGAGGAAAGATGGCGGCGGGGGACGCGCCGGTCGGAGAGCCGAAGCCGGTGGCGTTGCCGCGGGGAGAGGGTCCGCATCTGTTGGCTGGGACCGCACAAACCTGGCCTTCAAGTCCTCCAGGAATTGTGCGGTCCAGAACGTCGGCTGAGGATTGCCGACAGGGATTCTCGCGAGGACACTTTCTTCTGGCTCGATGATACTGTTGGGATGTCGCATGGCTGCAGTTGTGTGTCCCCGAGTATGCAAGAATCCAGGAGAGTTGCGTGGAGGTAAGATGAATTTAATACACAAAAGAAAATAACAAAAGCAAACATAAAGCAGTCGTGCAGATAAACGTTCTCAACATAATATTATCATCGAGCACTGAGGAGTGCTCGAGTGAAACATAAATAGACACTAGTGTGATTGACAGCAGGTGTGAACCGCTGCCAATCAACGAAAAGAGAAAAATAGTGCTCCGTGAATAAAAACAGGAAATACAACAAAATAAGAGCACTGAACCGGAAGTAAATACAAAAACACAAAAAACTAACAGAAATGAAGTGACACATCGTTACAAGAACAAGTATATACATTAGAAGTACATTTGAGTTGTTTATAATCCGGGGAGATGGGATGTGAATGGAGGAGGGTATTAGTAAAGTGTTGAAGTTGCCTGGAGGTGTTGTTTTAGAGCGCTTTTGAAGGAATATAGAGATGCACTTACTTTTACACCTGTTGGGAGTGCATTCCACATTGATGTGGCATAGAAAGAGAATGAGTTAAAACGTTTGTTAGATCGAAATCTGGGTTTAACGTGGTTTGTGGAGCTCCCCCTGCCTGTTTTAAAAGCTTTATAATTGGCTGATTGTCATCGGTGAAAAATAACGGTGAGGAAAAAATATTAGCATTCCAGCATGCTAACCTTTCAAGCTATTTTTGCTTCGCTAATTTTGCAGCTGTAACCCTTAAGAGTCATAAAACTTGGTATTGTCAATGCTGTCACGCCAAATGTTCTTCTTCCGGGGGAAATTTTTTTGTAGGGGGGAAGAAATTTGGCGTGACAAAGCCATATTACATACAGATAGAGTGTCATGAGATATAAATTGAATTAAGAGGACTTAAAGGAAACTAAATTAGCTCAAATATAGCGACAAATGAGGCATAATGATGCTAGACTTTTGACAAGAACAAGAAAGTTTGATCACATTACGCCTGTACTGGCTCACCTGCACTGGCTTCCTGTGCACTTAAGATGTGACCTTAAGGTTTTACTACTTACGTATAAAATACTACACGGTCTAGCTCCATCCTATCTTGCCGATTGTATTGTACCATATGTCCCGGCAAGAAATCTGCGTTCAAACGACTCCGGCTTATTAGTGATTCCCAAAGCCCAAAAAAAGTCTGCGGGCTATAGAGCGTTTTCCGTTCGGGCTCCAGTACTCTGGAATGCCCTCCCGGTAACAGTTTGAGATGCCACCTCAGTAGAAGCATTTAAGTCTCACCTTAAAACTCATTTGTATACACTAGCCTTTAAATAGACTCCCTTTTTAGACCAGTTGATCTGCCGTTTCTTTTCTTTTTCTCCTATGTCCCACCCTCCCTTGTGGAGGGGGTCCGGTCCGATCCGGTGGCCATGTACTGCTCGCCTGTGTATCGGCTGGGGACATCTCTGCGCTGCTGAACCGCCTCCGCTTGGGATGGTTTCCTGCTGGCTCCGCTGTGAACGGGACTCTCGCTGCTGTGTTGGATCCGCTTTGGACTGGACTCTCGCGACTGAGTTGGATCCATTATGGATTGAACTTTCACAGTATCATGTTAGACCCGCTCGACATCCATTGCTTTCCTCCTCTCCAAGGTTCTCATAGTCATCATTGTCACCGACGTCCCACTGGGTGTGAGTTTTCCTTGCCCTTATGTGGGCCTACCGAGGATGTCGTAGTCGTCTGTGCAGCCCTTTGAGACACTAGTGATTTAGGGCTATATAAGTAAACATTGATTGATTGATTGATATGTACATACAGCTAGCCTAAATAGCATGTTAGCATCAATTAGCTTGCAGTCATGCAGTGACCAAATATGTCTGATAAGCACTCCACACAAGTCAATAACATCAACAAAACTCACCTTTGTGCATTCATGCACAACCTTAAAGGTTTGGTGGACAAAATGAGACAGTAGAAGAAGTGGCATAAAACACGTCGGAGAAAGTAATACATGTAAACAAACTACAGTGAGTTCAAGGACCGCCAAAATTAGTAGGACAAAACGGCGCTTGCCAAATACTCCAATCAGTGAAGCATGTTTATTATAAACAGTGTGCTTTATAACAATTAGGGAGGTTTGTGGCATGTTTGTCCTCCTACAGAAACCATATTAAAACAAAAAATATATTTTTTTCCCCATCATCTTTTTCCATTTTTCATACATTTTTGAAAAAGCTGCAGAGAGCCACTAGGGCGGCGCTAAAGACCCCCAGACTAAGCAAAGAAATCAAACAAAGCGCCAATATGATTCAGTTTAAAAGACGGTTCAAACTTCACGTGTTCACACAGTACACAGAACACTAAATACGATGAACATCTTGAACGTTTTTTTTTCTTCCCTGCGATGAGGTGGCGACTTGTCCAGGGTGTACCCCGCCTTCCGCCCGATTGCAGCGACCCCGAAAGGGAATAAGCGGTAGACAATGGATGGATGGATGGATAAATATCATTTAAGTATTTAACATTTGTTTACTTACTATGGTATGTTATTTATTTATTATTCACTTATTCACTGTTGTGTTACAGAGAACAAGGAAATGGGATAGAAATGCTATGATTTGAAAAAAGGCAGGATTAAAAAAACTCAGCTTCTTCCCACTCCTTTTCGAAGTATGCATGTTCCAAATAAACTGAAACTGAACTGAACTGATCTGAACCCCTTTGCTTGGGCCAAAATCATCTCTTGCACAACGGCGTTTAAATATTAAATATAAAATCAAGTTAAAACAAGGCTCAAAATGAGAAGAGAGTAACACAGTAGAACCTTTGAAGTCAAACCATGCATTACGCTACTGAGACTTTGACCTGACTCAGATCCCCTGGGGATTTGTGTAAGTAGAACTTGTCTGTCTCGGGGTCAAACTGTGACTATCATAACTCATTTTTAATGGCACAGCCAATTTTGAAGCGATATCGTCACATTTCACTGTCATAAAAGCTGAAAAAAACCCCAAAACAAGTCAGTTTGAACTAGGGGTGAACTGATACGACACATTCCATTTCTGAACTATGTCCTATATTGGATCCTCGAGTATTGGCAGATTCAGATATTGATTCGATATGATCCATCCATCTTCCGCTTACCCGAGGTCGGGTCGCGGGGGCAACAGCCTAAGCAGGGAAACCCAGACTTCCCTCTCCCCAGCCACTTCGTCTAGCTCTTCCCGGGGGATCCCGAGGCGTTCCCAGGCCAGCCGGGAGACATAGTCTTCCCAACGTGTCCTGGGTCTTCCCCGTGGCCTCCTACCGGTTGGACGTGCCCTAAACACCTCCCTAGGGAGGCGTTCGGGTGGCATCCTAACCAGATGCCCGAACCACCTCATCTGGCTCCTCTCGATGTGAAGGAGCAGCGGCTTTACTTTGAGTTCCTCCCGGATGGCAGAGCTTCTCACCCTATCTCTAAGGGAGAGCCCCGCCACACGGCGGAGGAAACTCATTTCGGCCGCTTGTACCCGTGATCTTATCCTTTCGGTCATGACCCAAAGCTCATGACCATAGGTGAGGATGGGAACGTAGATCGACCGGTAAATTGAGAGCTTTGCCTTCCGGCTCAGCTCCTTCTTCACCACAACGGATCGGTACAACGTCCGCATTACTGAAGACGCCGCACCGATCCGCCTGTCGATCTCACGATCCACTCTTCCCTCACTCGTGAACAAGACTCCTAGGTACTTGAACTCCTCCACTTGGGGCAGGGTCTCCTCCCCAACCCGGAGATGGCATTCCACCCTTTTCCGGGCGAGAACCATGGACTCGGACTTGGTGGTGCTGATTCTCATTCCGGTCGCTTCACACTCGGCTGCGAACCGATCCAGCGAGAGCTGAAGATATGATATCAACAGGAATCATACGTTCTTTTGTGATTTTGTGTTGAGTGTTATAAAAGGCTTAATCGAGTTAAAATACTCACACATAGAACAAAGGATGTTATGAAAAACCCTAGCCTATTTATTTCTAAACGTCTAAAATGGACTTAAGCTGTCTGTAAATTGAAATGAGGAGGTCGTTGTTTTTTTGTGGTGACAACTGTATTGCAGCTCTTATTTATCCTCCTTTTGTGTTCTTGATGTTTCCCTCTTGTTTTCGTGTGTTATTTGCCTTTTGGTTTGGGCCCTTCGGGGACAGCGTAAAAACACTTTCGGGTCTAGTGCGGTGCTTTTTGGTCTTTTTTGGGGTGAATTTTTGGATCAGCCTCGGGGAGCCTTTTGGCCATGGGCATGTTTGCACTGGAGACCATCTGATGGCTGTCTGCCACACCGGAGACACATTCATTTGTATGTTTGCAACCCTTACAAAAGCACATGTCTCTAGTAAAACTCACACAGACACACATCAATACAGGCATTATTAGACAGGTGAGCTAACTCCTGGAAATTACTGGCTTTTAATGGCCAAAGGTGTCACAACACGGGGTCGCAGCTTACTGCGAGGTTTGTTCTCCCGGGATGCAATCAGACTATTCCGGACAAGACTTGCAGGTAGGAACATATTTATTTTCTCAATTAATCCTACGTATTACAAAGACCGAAACTAAACAACAGAAAAGCGCGCCGTTCACACGAGAAGCTAACAAACAAAAAAACATGACGCAGGAAACATAGAAGCTAAACACTTAAAATGGACCATGGCATGGAACAAACCAGACTTACTGTGGCATGAAACAACTAACACTTACATGGACACGGCATGAAGCGAACAACTAGCATAAACTTGGAATCGGACATGAAAACGAGCAGCATGAACTATGGTATCGCATGAAACAAAGACCGGCAAAGACAGGCTTAAATAATGGTCTCTAGATTAGAGCAAGTGCGTGTCCCGGACACCAGAGGAAGGTGAAACTAATAAGTCGCCATGGTAACTAAAACAAACAAGGGTGCACAAAACTAATGGAGTCTAAAACTAACAGAACATAACAAAAACATGATACGGACCACAGATCATGACAAAAGTATAGATGTGTGTGTCGATGTTAAAGGAAACGGCAGGCTGTCTTCTTTTAATAGATTTATTGCAATCTCTGGCAAGCTAGGTAATGTTTGCTGTGGTCTGGAACAACATGGCACACACACAACTATCTGAAATGCAGCCGATATTACATACAGATAATGTGTCATGAGACATGCAAAACTTAATTATATACAAAGAGGATCAAAGTAAAGGATTTTAAATGATCTCAAATATAGCTACAAACGAGGCATAATGATGCAATATGTACATACAGCTAGCCTAAATAGCATGTTAGCATCGATTAGCTTGCAGTCATGCACTGACCAAATATGCCTGATTAGCCCTCCACACAAGTCAATAACATCAACAAAGCTCAGGCGCACAGCATAAAACTTTTGGTGGACAAAATGTGACAAAGAAGGAGCGGAAGATTTTAAATGTCAACAAACTGTTGCGTCACAGTCCACACTATGGTGAGTTCAAGAACCGCCAAAATTAGTAGGACAAAACGCTGTTCACCAAATAGTCTCATCAGTGAAGCAACTATCTGAAATGCAGTCAATATTACATACAGATAATGTGTCGTGAGACATGCAAAACTTAATAATATACAAAGAGGATCAAAGTAAAGGATATTAAATGATCTCAAATATAGCTACAAACGAGGCATAATAATGCAATATGTACATACGGCTAGCCTAAATAGCATGTTAGCATCGATTAGCTTGCAGTCATGCATAAACCAAATATGCCTGATTAGCCCGCCAACAAGTCAATAACATCAACAAAGCTCAGCCGCAGAGCATAAAACTTTTGGTGGACAAAATGTGACACAGAAGGAGCGGAAGATTTTACATGTAAACAAACTGTTGCGTCACAGTCCACACTATGGTGGGTTCAGGAACCGCCAAAATTAGTAGGACAAAACGCTGTTCACCAAATAGTCTCATCAGTGAAGCAACTATCTGAAATGCAGTCAATATTACATACAGATAATGTGTCGTGAGACATGCAAAACTTAATAATATACAAAGAGGATCAAAGTAAAGGATATTAAATGATCTCAAATATAGCTACAAACGAGGCATAATGATGCAATATGTACATACAGCTAGCCTAAATAGCATGTTAGCATCGATTAGCTTGCAGTCATGCACTGACCAAATATGCCTGATTAGCCCTCCAACAAGTCAATAACATCAACAAAGCTCAGGCGCACAGCATAAAACTTTTGGTGGACAAAATGTGACGAAGAAGGAGTGGAAGATTTTACATGTAAACAAACTGTTGCGTCACACTCCACACCATGGTGAGTTCAAGAACCGCCAAAATTAGTAGGACAAAACGCTGTTCACCAAATAGTCTCATCAGTGAAGCAGACCCCCCAATGATGATATCTTGTTCTGCATCCATGGCTCTGAAGCAGTCAAGCTACCAAAAAGTCTGAATTTAATGTCACAGGAATCCTTAATAGAGATGCAGGCCTGATCTCAAGTGACGCTAAGAACCTTAAAGTGTCACTCTGGATTTCACAGCGACCGCGGAGGGGCCCTGAAGAGCAAGAGGTTAGAGGTAGGATTGGAGTGGGCGGGGCTTTCATGGAGCCAACAAAGACCTGACTGAACAGTCCATTACTTTGGGGGAAGAAGCTGCAGATTTGAAGCATCTTGCCGCCATACTGCGATTAAACTGCGCTATTCACGGAATCACATAAGTCAACACACAGTTTGTACTGCTAATTTGTGTTTTTTTCCGCTGATTAAGTGCAATGGCAAACTCTCATCCTGCTTCATGTTTTGCCTTGACGTAGGGTTGCACGGTATACCGGTACTAGTATAGTATCGCGGTGCTAATCAATCAAAAAGGGTACTAAACACTGTTTGAAAAGTACCGGGTCTCCATATTTTTGACAGCGCGTCGTCGTCACGTCAAGACATTGCTGGTTTTAAGAGGAGAGGAGCATGTTCGGCAGTGCCCAATCACTGAGTACATACAAGCAGCCATAGTGGGTACATTGCAAAAAGTCAGTGTTCACAAACAAGAAAAAATTAAAGCTGCAAGCAGCGATGGACGGCACCGCTTTGGCTGCTGCCCCCGCATATATTATATATATTTATATATATAGTATATATATTATCTATATATCAGCTTAAAATATATATATAATATATATATATATACATACATATATATATATATATATATACACATATATATATATGTATGTATATACATATATATATATATATATATACACATATATATATATGTATATATATAAATATATATATATATATATATATATATATATATATATATATATATATATATATATATATATATATATATATATATATATATATATTTATATATATATATATATATATATACGTATATTAGTGCGTCTGCCTCACAATACGAAGGTCCTGCAGTCCTGGGTTCAAATCCAGGCTCGGGATCTTTCTGTGTGGAGTTTGCATGTTCTCCCCGTGAATGCGTGGGTTCCCTCCGGGTACTCCGGCTTCCTCCCACTTCCAAAGACATGCACCTGGGGATAGGTTGATTGGCAACACTAAATTGGCCCTAGTGTGTGAATGTGAGTGTGAATGTTGTCTGTCTATCTGTGTTGGCCCTGCGATGAGGTGGCGACGTGTCCAGGGTGTACCCCGCCTTCCGCCCGATTGTAGCTGAGATAGGCGCCAGCGCCCCCCGCGACCCCGAAAGGGAATAAGCGGTAGAAAATGGATGGATGGATGGATGGGATATATATGTATATATATATATATATATATATATATATATATATATATATATATATATATATGTATATATATTTAGTTATTTACTAAAGGTAAATTGAGCAAATTGGCTATTTCTGGCAATTTTTTAAGTGTGTATCAAACTAGTAGCCCTTCGAATTAATCAGTACCCAAAAAGTAGCTCTTGGTTTCAAAAAGGTTGGTGACCCCTGACTTCGTGAGAAGAATTATCTTGTCAAGACAGAAAATAAGCATATATCACCCTTATTTGAGATATTTAATCTTACTTAGATTTCAGTTTTTGCAGTGTCGACAGAAAAAGGGAGACTGGATGCATTTTGGCCTAAAAAGTAATGATAAAGGTGAAGTTAGAACACTGAAACGCCCTCAGGAAGAGGTGCTTTAAGACTAGTTAGCGGCTAATGTCCAGTGTGTTAGCTGCTTCTAAATCACAAAGGAGTTTTTACAAGTATCATCCCTGCAGGACGAGGAATAGTTAAACATGCTTGACTACACACCATAGGAGGATACAATAGCTCACTGACGTCACAATTTAAACAAATGCCATGGGTGGATCTCCACCTGACATCCACTGTAATGAATCAAACACGGTACTATACTGTGTTTGAAAAGTACCGGTCGCCCTATATTTTTTGTTGTATTTTTTTTAACGGGCATGATGGCATGTCGTCGCCACGACATTGCTGGTTTTACGAGGAGAGGAGCATGTTCGGCAGCACACGATCCCAGAGTACTTAGAAGCAGACACTGTGTGTAGACAGAAAAGGGAGAACGGACACATTTTGGCCTAACAAATGACAATAAAGGTGAAGTTATAACACTCAAACGTCCTCAGGAAGAGATGCTTTAAGACAGGGGTCACCAACCTTTTTGAAACCAAGATCTACTTCTTGGGTACTGATTAATGCTAAAGGCTACCAGTTTGATACACACTTAAATAAATTGCCAAAAATAGCCAATTTGCTCAATTTACCTTATATAAATCAATCTATATATACATAAAAAAATAGGTATTTATATTTGTCATTCCGTCGTAAATTTTTTTTCCTTTTACGGAAGGTTATTTTGTAGAGAATTAATGATAAAAATAAACACTTAATTGAACGGTTTAGAAAAGGAGAAAACAGGAAAAAAATGAAAATTAAATTTTGAAACATAGTTTATCTTCAATTTCGACTCTTTAAAATTCAACCGAAAAAAAAAGAGAAAAACTAGCTAAGTCGAATCTTTTTGAAAATATTAAAAAAATAATTTATGGAACATCATTAGTGATTTTTCCTGATTAAAATTAATTTTAGATTTTTGATGACATGTTTTAAATAGGTTCAAATCCAATCTGCACTTTGTTAGAATATATAACAAATTGGACCAAGCTATATTTCCAACAAAGACAAAACATTGTTTCTTCTCGATTTTCCAGAACAAAAACTTTAAAAGAAGTGCAAAAGACTTTGAAATAAGATTTTAATTTGATTCTACAGATTTTGTAGATTTGCCAGAATAATTTTTTTGAGTTTTAATCATAATAAAATTAAAGAAATATTTCACAAATATTCTTCGTCAAAAAAACAGAAGCTAAAATAAAGATTTAAATGAAAATGTATGTATTATTCTTTACAATAAAAAAAATAAATTTACTTGAACATTGATTTAAATTGTCAGGAAAGAAGAGGAAGGAATTTAAAAGGTTAAAATGTGTTTGAAAAAAAACATTTTTAAGGTTGTATTTTTTCTCTAAAATTGTCTTTCTGAACGTTATAAGAAGCAAAGTAAAAAAATAAATGAATTTATGTAAACAAGTGAAGACCAAGTCTTTAAAATATTTTCTTGGATTTTCAAATTCTATTTGAGTTTTGTCTCTCTTGGAATTAAAAATGTCGAGCAAAGCGAGACCAGCTTGCTAGTAAATAAATAAAATTTTAAAAATAGAGGCAGCTCACTGGTAAGTGCTGCTTTTTGAGCTATTTTTAGAACAGGCCAGCGGGCGACTCATCTGGTCCTTACGGGCTACCTGGTGCCCGCGGGCACCGCGTTGGTGACCCCTGCTTTAAGACATGGCTAGCTAGTTAGCGGCTAATCGGCAGTCGGCAGTGTCATAGCTACTTTTAAATAAGTAATCCCCGTCTCCGTGGCGACAAATAAAGTAAGTTTCTTACAAGAATCCTGCCTGTGTTACGCCTGTTCGGCATTGTGATGCCGGGTTCGATTCCCTCGAGGATGCGTCAAGTGAACACAGCAAAGGTAAGAATATAAACAATTTATTTAACGAAAATGATCTATGAAACAAAACACTGGTGCTAATAAAAAGGCAAACCAAAGACGCTAGCAAGAAAGCTAGGACATACAAATATGAGAACTAAACTGGCACGTAGGCACATAAAAGAGCAAAACAAAACATACAGCATGAGAGCTGGAATGAGAAAAGGGTTTAGCGTGAAAAGCTAGCGAGAATATACATACGATGACAAGAGTGCAGACGTAACTCATTGCGTGAAAGCAAATTATGAACCCGGGCTGAACAAACAAAAGAGGACGGCTTATAAAGTGACGGTGATTATCTGTAGCAGGTGTGCGGGGGCGTGAGCAGCAGGTGAACTGATGAGTAACCATGGTGACCGACTTAAACAGGAAATAATAGGATCAGATGGAGAGTGAAAATAAAAATGGAACAATAAACAATAATATGTGGAGGATCCAAAAAGCGGATCTCAACAGCCTGCAGGACAAGGAATAGCTAACCATGCTTAAATACGATAGCTCACCGGCGTCACAATTTGAGTTGATACCAAAATGGATACATGGATGATACAGCAGAGGATTGGGAGAATGTCATGTGGTCAGATGAAACCAAAATAGAACTTTTTGGTATAAACTCAACTCGTCGTGTTTGGAGGAAGAAGAATACTGAGTTGCATCCCAAGAACACCAAACCTACTGTGAAGCTGTGGGGTCAAAATGATAATGAGAACGGTGAGCAAAAATCCCAGAACCACACGGGGGGACCTGGTGAATGACCTGCAGAGAGTTGGGACCAAAGTTACAAAAATTACCATCAGTAACACACTACGCCGACAGGGAATCAAATCCTGCAGTTCCAGATGTGTCCCCCTGCTTAAGCCATTCCATGCCCAGGCCCGTCTGAAGTTTGCCAGAGAGCACATGGATGATACAGCAGAGGATTGTTAGAATGTCATGTGGTCAGATGAAACCAAAATAGAACTTTTTCGTATAAACTCAACTCGTCGTGTTTGGAGGAAGAAGAATACTGAGTTGCATCCCAAGAACACCACACCTACTGTGAAGCATGGGGGTGGAAACATGCTTTGGGGCTGTTTTTCTGCTAAGGGGACAGGACGATTGATCCGTGTTAAGGAAAGAATGAATGGGGCCATGTATCGTGAGATTTTGAGCCAAAACATCTTTCCATCAGTGAGAGCTTTGAATGGTTGACCAAATACTTATTTTCCACCATAATTTACAAATACATTTTTTTAAATTCCTAGATTTTTTTTTCACATTCTGTCTCTCACAGTTGAAGTGTACCTATGATGAACATTACAGACCTCTGTCGTCATTTTAAGTGGGAGAACTTGCACAATCGGTGGCTGACTAAATACTTTTTTGCCCCACTGTAACTAAAAGACAAGTTGTCAAGCATGTTAAATATTTTTATTTAAATACTAAATTGCAAAAATAAACATACTATGAACAAATAATAAACAAATAATAAATAAACATAGGTTGATTGGCAACACTAAATTGGCCCTAGTGTGTGAATGTGAGTGTGAATGTTGTCTGTCTATCTGTGTTGGCCCTGCGATGAGGTGGCGACTTGTCCAGGGTGTACCCCGCCTTCCGCCCGATTGTAGCTGAGATAGGCGCCAGCGCCCCCCGCGACCCCGAAGGGAATAAGCGGTAGAAAATGGATGGATGGATGGAACATATGTTGAATGTACCCTAATATTTTTTGTTATAATGAAGCCACTAATGCCATTTTTTTGTGGTCCCCTTTATTTAGAAAAGTATCGCAAAGTGTCAAAATACATTTTGGTACCGGTACCCTACTTTGACATGACGGTGAAATGTGTGGCGTCTCGCCCCTGTGGGGAAACTATTTTTGGGGCCGCAGCCACCCGTGCGACCCCTTCCACGCACCCGCCTCGCCTCATTCTCTGACCTGATTGGATTCGGGCCCAGTGAAAATGCCTCTGCTGTTTGACTCTCGGCATCGAGCTGACATTTCTCCACTCGCACTCGGGACGAGAGAAAGTAGCGTGAGATTAAAGACGATTAATTTGACCCTCATGCAGTAAAAGGTGGGGTGAAAAAACGTGGGGTGGGGTGGGGGGGCACAGATGTCTCTGCAGAGGACGGGTGGGAGAGGCCCTCTATTGTCCCCGTCACCTCAGAAGCAAAGAGTTTGCTCTAAACAGTAATTATACCCCCCCCCCCTTTCTTGCTTTGCCATTTGTAGCCCCCCCTCTCGTTCTAAAACGGCTGCCCTTAAGGCTCTAATTTGGGTCACAGGCTGCAGAATGGCATCCCAACACTCCCAGTGGGAAGGAAGCTGCCATGTATTGGCTTTCACAAGCAATAGAGTTGAACTGTTGTCAGCACTACTGATTGCTGCAGACCTGGGCAAAATACCACCCACGGTACAATTTTCAATCAACGTTCTACACTGCAAAAACTGAAATCTAAGTAAGATGAAATATCTCAAATAAGGGTAAAATTTGCTTATTTTCTGTCCGATAAGACCATTCTTTTCACTAAGCAGATTTTATGTTAGAGTGTTTCATTTGTATTTAAAGGCCTACTGAAATGAGATTTTTTTATTCAAACGGGGATAGCAGGTCCATTCTATGTGTCATACCTGATCATTCGCGATATTGCCATATTTTTGCTGAAAGGATTTAGTAGAGAACATCGGCGATAAAGTTCGCAACTTTTGGTTGCTAATAAAAAAGCCTTGCCTTTACCGGAAGTAGCAGACGATGTGCGCGTGATGTCACGGGTTGTAGGGCTCCTCACGTACTTACATTGTTTATAATCATTGCCACCAGCAGCAAGAGCGATTCGGGCCAAGAAAGCGACAATTTCCCCATTAATTTGAGCGAGGATGAAAGATTCGTGGATGAGGAAATTTAGAGTGAAGGACTGGAAAAAAAAGTAAAAATCAATTGATTGATTGATTCATCAATCAATCAATCATCAATCAATGTTTATTTATATAGCCCCAAATCACAAATGTCTCAAAGGACTACACAAATCATTACGACTACAACATCCTCGGAAGAACCCACAAAAGGGCAAGGAAAACTCACACCCAGTGGGCAGGGAGAATTCACATCCAGTGGGACGCCAGTGACAATGCTGACTATGAGAAAACTTGGAGAGGACCTCAGATGTGGGCAACCCCCCCTCTCTAGGGGACCGAAAGCAATGGATGTCGAGCGGGTCTAACATGATACTGTGAAAGTTCAATCCATAGTGGCTCCAACACAGCCGCGAGAGTTCAGTTCAAGCTGAAATCTAAGTAAGATGAAATATCTCAAATAAGGGTAAAATTTGCTTATTTTCTGTCTGATAAGACCATTCTTTTCACTAAGCAGATTTTATGTTAGAGTGTTTCACTTGTATTTAAAGGCCTACTGAAATGAGATTTTTTTATTCAAACGGGGATAGCAGGTCCATTCTATGTGTCATACCTGATCACCGCCATATTTTTGCTGAAAGGATTTAGTAGAGAACATCGGCGATAAAGTTCGCAACTTTTGGTTGCTAATAAAAAAGCCTTGCCTTTACCGGAAGTAGCAGACGATGTGCGCGTGATGTCACGGGTTGTAGGGCTCCTCACGTACTTACGTTGTTTATAATCATTGCCACCAGCAGCAAGAGCGATTCGGGCCAAGAAAGCGACAATTTCCCCATTAATTTGAGCGAGGATGAAAGATTCGTGGATGAGGAAATTTAGAGTGAAGGACTGGAAAAAAAAGTAAAAATCAATTGATTGATTGATTCATCAATCAATCAATCATCAATCAATGTTTATTTATATAGCCCCAAATCACAAATGTCTCAAAGGACTACACAAACCATTACGACTACAACATCCTCGGAAGAACCCACAAAAGGGCAAGGAAAACTCACACCCAGTGGGCAGGGAGAATTCACATCCAGTGGGACGCCAGTGACAATGCTGACTAGGAGAAACCTTGGAGAGGACCTCAGATGTGGGCAACCCCCCCCCCCCTTCTAGGGGACCGAAAGCAATGGATGTCGAGCGGGTCTAATATGATACTGTGAAAGTTCAATCCATAGTGGCTCCAACACAGCCGCGAGAGTTCAGTTCAAGCTGAAATCTAAGTAAGATGAAATATCTCAAATAAGGGTAAAATTTGCTTATTTTCTGTCTGATAAGACCATTCTTTTCACTAAGCAGATTTTGTGTTAGTGTTTCACTTGTATTTAAAGGCCTACTGAAATGAGATTTTTTTATTCAAACGGGGATAGCAGGTCCATTCTATGTGTCATACCTGATCACCGCCATATTTTTGCTGAAAGGATTTAGTAGAGAACATCAGCGATAAAGTTCGCAACTTTTGGTCGCTAATTAAAAAAGCCTTGCCTTTACCGGAAGTAGCAGACGATGTGCGCGTGATGTCACGGGTTGTAGGGCTCCTCACGTACTTACATTGTTTATAATCATTGCCACCAGCAGCAAGAGCGATTCGGACCGAGAAAGCGACAATTTCCCCATTAATTTGAGCGAGGATGAAAGATTCGTGGATGAGGAAATTTAGAGTGAAGGACTGGAAAAAAAAGTAAAAAAGAAAAAAGGCGATTGCAATGGGAGCGATTCATCAATCAATGTTTATTTATATAGCCCCAAATCACAAATGTCTCAAAGGACTGCACAAATCATTACGACTACAACATCCTCGGAAGAACCCACAAAAGGGCAAGGAAAACTCACACCCAGTGGGCAGGGAGAATTCACATCCAGTGGGACGCCAGTGACAATGCTGACTATGAGAAACCTTGGAGAGGATGTGGGCAACCCCCCCCCCCCCCCTTTAGGGGACCGAAAGCAATGGATGTCGAGCGGGTCTAACATGATACTGTGAAAGTTCAATCCATAGTGGCTCCAACACAGCCGCGAGAGTTCAGTTCAAAGCGGATCCAAGACAGCAGCGAGAGTCCCGTCCACAGGAGACCATCTCAAGCGGAGGCGGATCAGCATCGTAGAGATGTCCCCAACCGACACAGGCGAGCGGTCCATCCTGGGTCCCGAATGTTATTATCAATCAATCAATCAATGATTATTTATATAGCCCTAAATCACTAGTGTCTCAAAGGGCTGCACAAACCACAACACAAACCACAACGACATCCTCGGTAGAGCCCACATGAGACCTTCTGGAAGAAAGTTCTGTGGTCAGATGAAACAAAAATGTAGCTGTTTGGCCACAATACCCAGCAACATGTTTGGAGGAGAAAAGGTGAGGCCTCTAATTCCAGGATCATCACACCTACCGTCAAGCATGGTGGTTGTAGTATTATGATCTGGGCCTGTTTTGCTGCCAATGAAAACTGGTGTTTTACAGAGAATAAATGGGACAATGAAAAAAGAGGATTACTTCGAAATTCTTCAGGACAATCTAAAATCATCAGCCCGGAGGTTAGGTCTTGAGCAGAGTTGGGTGTTCCAACAGGACAATGACCCCAAACACACGTCTAAGTGGTAAAAGAATGGCTAAACCAGGCTAGGATAATAGTTTCAGAAGGGCCTACCCAGAATCCTGACTAAAACGTGTGGACAATACTGAAGAAACAAGTCCATGTCAGAAAACCAACACATTTAGTATGATAATTCTGGAAAATCCCTTATCTGCCTATTGTGTTAGTATTTTAATGAGATTAAATAGTACCTGAAAGTCTTAGGGGTGTGGCCACGGGTACGTGTGTTGACGCCAGTGTCTCTGAGGGAAGTCACGCAGCTGGACGCTCCGCTGATGTCTCCGGTAAGAGCAAACTTATTACCACAATTCTCTCACCGAAAACTGCCGGTTGACATGTGGTCAGGATCCATGTTCGCTTTACCGCTCTGATCCATAGTAAAGCTTCACCTTAGGGAATTTTAAACAAGGAATCACCGTGTGTTTGTGTGGCTAAAAGCTAAAAGCTTCCCACCTCCATCTTTCTACTTTGACTTCTCCATTATTAATTGAACAAATTGCAAAAGATTCAGCCACACAGATGTCCAAAATACTGTGTAATTATGCGATTAAAGCAGACTACTTAGAGCTTGGATCGGGCTGGAAAATAATGTCCGCTACAACCCAAGACGTCAAACCTCATCATACCGCGACGTTTTCAACACGACACTTTGCAGGAAATTTAAAATTGCAATTTAGTAAACTAAAAAGGCTGTATTGTCATGTGTTGCAATGTTAATATTTCATCATTGATATATAAACTATCAGACTGCGTGGTCAGTAGTAGCGGGTTTCAGTAGGCCTTTAAGGGTTTTGGTCCTAAATGCGGCATAGCTCGGTTGGTAGAGCGGCCGTGCCAGCAACTTGAGGGTTGCAGGTTCGATTCCCGCTTCCGTCATCCTAGTCACTTCCGTTGTGTCCTTGGGCAAGACACTTTACCCACCTGCTCCCAGTGCCACCCACACTGGTTTAAATGTAACTTAGATATTGGGTTTCACCACGTAAAAGCGCTTTGAGTCACTAGAGAAAAGTGCTATATAAATATAATTCACTTCACTTCACTAAATGATCTCAGTAAGATATTACAGCTTGTTGGTGAGATTCGATGACTTATATTGAGTAAAACATGCTTGGAACTAGAATATCAAGTGTTGCAAAGCTGTTTCATCAATAATCACAAGTAGAAAACTACTTTTTTAAAGTAATAACAAAGTAATAAAAAAAAAAAATAATAATAAATAAAATAAATAAATAAAAACAATAATAGTGCAATACTTTTTCATAACATGGTCACTACTACCTAGTTTCTCTTGTTCTATTCTTATTAGGGACCGATGTCCCTTTGGGACAGAGGAGCCTATTGAATTTCTAGCGTTTTATTATTATTATCCCTTATTATTATTATACCACCACCTATTTGAGCTGTAATATGACCCCCTTAACATGCTTCAAAACTCACCAAATTTGACACACACACATCAGGACTGGCGAAAATTGCGATCTAATCAAAAACCAAACCCCAAAACTCAAAATTGCACTTTAGCGCCCCCTAGGATGAAAACACAGACAAAACTGTCTGTAACTTCCAGGAGGAATGTCGTAGAAACATGAAACAAAATCCTCTATGTAGGTCTTAGTTAGACCTATATTTCATACACTGACACCCCCCCCAGCTAAAATCAACAGGAAGTTTGCAATTCCCCCTTCAATACAAAAGTTGGCTAACAAAATGTCGCTTTTTTTTCAAACATTATCTCCTCTGAGGCCGTTTGTCGTTTCAACTTCAAATAAGCAAGAGAAGAGAGATTGAACCCTTCTGATTAAAAGTTGATGAAAGAGTTTTATTTATGTTATATTTTTATTCCCATGGTTGCTTTTTATTTTTATTCTTATTGTAATATTTTTCTATTTTGTTTCCATTTATATCCCAATTATGTACGTTTTACTTTTTAAATTCAATCTCAGTTCTGTACACTGCTGGTGGAATTTTTTTATCTTCCTGAGGGAATCTATCTATCTATCTATCTATCTAATAATTTCTTACTTTAAGCATGAAAATAAATCAGATCATTATGTCAATATTATGGCACTAACATTAACTTCATTTAAGAATACTTTTCATCATATTGAGCAAAAGGGTCACTTTTTTTTCTACAAAGAAAGGTGCGCTTGTTATTAGTGAGACTATACGTATTTTAAGGTTTTTTTGGGGGTTCATTGAGGTTAGCTAGTTTTACTTGCTTAGGAAAGTCTTGACCAGCCGAATGTTCTTGTTCTATAAACAGATAATTTTGCTTAATTCCAATAAAATACCCCTCATTTTTGTATTTTTTCTTTCTTGTTTTTGAACACTTACTTTGTGCAGTGTACATAATGTTTTAAGACCTCTGACATCGAAACAGTCGCCGCCATTATGATGTGCAGTGACGTTTTTAAATGACCGTAAGTCTTGAACTTAATGGTCGAAATCTGTGCTTTTGGGTGTTTTAGGAGTTATTACGGTAATCTTTGTCACAGCAGCTCAGACCAGGAACAAAGCAGAGGAGGCGGGGTTTGTTTTCAGAGAAACGCGTGTGTCAGGAACAGATGCAGAAGCTAATTTTAACAACAAATTCTCCATAAAAGTGATAATATATCATATTTTGGGTGTTTATTTTGCTGTTTTTTTTTTACATTTTTGTTGTAAAAGATATGGAGGAGCTGGTCCGAGAAGTAAAAGAGGAGCATTGTTCATACGTTGTTAATATTCAGTGTTTTATTGTTCAAAGTTCATATTGCAAATCCCATTTTCTTTATTTTAATTTAAATTTTGAGTGTCCCATTCAGTAAAATACTACAAAGTTCCATTCCATTCTTGAAGTGGTCTGTTATAACGTTTTTAGAATTCTATCGGACATTGTGACTTTTGGTATAAGTGTTCCTGAAAAAAAAATGGGACCCAAACACACTGACTGTACAGCAGATTTTTACAGTTAAATCTGTCTATATCAGTGGTCCCCAACCACCGGGCCGCAGAATAATTTTTTATTCATTTTTATTTAAAAAATAAAAAAAAAAAAATTATTTTGGATTGTTTTATTTTTTTATTAAATCAACATAAAAAACAAATATACACTTACAATTAGTGCACCAACCACAAAAACGTCCCTTTTTCATGACAAAAACGTCCCTTTTTCATGACAAAGAAAAAAACAAAAACAAAACAAATTATTAAGCGTTAACCGGTCCGCGGATACAAAAAGGTTGGGGACCACTGGTCTATATCATTTATACACACATACATATTGCCCCCCTCCGAAACATTTTTTTTCTCTCAATGTGGCCCCCGGAGTCAAAATATTTGCCCAACTCTGAATTACTGGATGATTTGAACTGAATACTGCAAACGTCTGTACACAAAGGCCAAAATTTATTTAGGAATGTAAAGAAAATGATGTTTACTGCTTATGAGGTTCTTTCAAATCACCAAGAACAGTCAATATCAAATGGAGAAGAGTTAAAAAAAAAAAAAAAAAAAAAACATTTATTGAAGTTTGACTGTAAACATACTCAAATGACAAAGTAAAGGGTGATTTTTGGCCTTCTGCTATTTAGATTAACATTCTAAAGATAAGCTTCATTCATTATTGAGTAATATTGATTGTTATGTTTTGTGACCCACAACACAAAGCTAGGATGCTTTGTTCATATAGCATACTTTGCATCCGGAAAGTATTCTCAATGGTCCATGTACCTTCCATTCATTCTATTTCCAATTCTGAAACGCGAATCAAAAAACTAAATTAGGGCCGTTTTTCCGATTTTCATTATATATGGCAGTTTTGAAAACAAAAGGGTTGATTTTCATTAAAATACTGCCATAAAACTGTATTTTGTGCTGTTTTCCTTTTATGGATTTGTATTTTTCCAGACAAACACAAAAATCCAATTTATGTTTATCCAAAACGCAAAAATGCGTGTTTATCTGTGTGATGACAAATTGAATCGGAAGCAATATTTTAGCTTTTGTTTTTAGAGTCCGTGTACCTTCCGTTCATTCTATTTTGATTTATCTAATGCGAAAAAACAAACAAACAATTTTGGGCCATTTTTTCTATTTTTGTTTAGTGTAGTTTACAAATGTTGACAACATATCTATTCAAATAATATATTTTTGTTTTTTCCCACGTAGAAAATCGTGTTTAAAGATTCTGCAACATTCCAAGGATTTTTGATTTAAGAATGGAATGTTTAACAGAGCTTGTTTTCAGAATGAAATGCCAATTTCTACCTAAAAAGTCCTTATAATTCCTATATATAGACATCTTAATTTAGGATGTCTTATCAAGTTGATTTAAGGAAATGCGATGACAGAAATTTTCACTGGTTTTTGTTTGTTTTTTACAAAAATCTTGTTTTTGGTCAGCTCTTTTTCGCAGTCCGAGTATAAATTGATGAAAATGTGAATTATTCTGATCCACATCTACTAGTTATTAGTTTGTTAAAAGAAAACTTCTGAAAAAAAAAAATCCAAAAAATAAATATAACTCGATAAGGCAGTCCTGAAGGAATTTCGTGTGAATGCTGCAATGCTGAAATTGAACTGAAATGCTGACAAACAGTAGAATGAATGTAAGAATAGTTTGAATGTTGAAGACTTTTAATTTCCAGGAAACCTGGAATTTGGTTTAGAACTTGGGAAAGTGTTAGTTTGAATGCCCAGAATGAGTTGAATTTGTTGAAGGTGGAATGGTTTGAATTGGTTAAAAAATGTGGGAATTGTGGAAGTTTGAAAAATGGACAATTCATTTTGAATGGGGAAAAAAATCTAACAAAAAAAGGAATCATGGGAAATCCTTTTTTTTTTTTTTTTAAATTGTTGAAACAGAGCACACAATTCTTGAACAGGCTGAATCAGATGAAAAATGTGGGAATTGTGGAACTTTGAAGAATGTCCAATTGATTTCAATGGGAATTTCCCCCAAATTTGGGAATTTCGGGAAATGCCGGAATTTTTTGAAAATGGTAAAAAAAATAATAACTTGAATGGTCTTAATGAGTTGAAACGGTTGGTGTTGAAATGTTTCAAATCGGTCGAGAAATGTTGAAGTAGTAAAATGCTGAATTCAGAAATGGTATTACGGAATACCTGGCATTTCGGGAAAACCGGGAATTTTTCCAGTTCAAAAAACAACTTATTTTTTTCCTGATTAAGAGGAATGTTTTGACGGGGAAACGGTCATAGTGGGTTGAAATATGTGGGAAGAGTAGTCGGTGCAAACAAATCTGGAAAAATCCAGGTATTTTTTTTTTTACTTGGAAAAAGGGTAGAGTGTATTTCCAGGAATGTGTTGAAGGTGGAATGGTTTGAATCGGTTGACAAATGCAAAAATGGTGAAAGTTGGAAAAATGGCCAATTCGTTTTGAATGGGGAAAAATGTCCTGGAAAACCTGGAATTCTGGGTAATCTGGGAATTTTGAGAATTTATTAAGGGAAAGCCTGCGATTCCTGATTTCACGGTTTGAACTGGGTGAAACATGTGGAAGGTAGAGCGCGCCAAAATCTGGAGAAAAAAGAAGTTGAGTAAATAGATGAATTTTGGTGAAGAAAACCATATTTGTGAATGCTTTGGAACATTCACACAACAACGAAACAGTCTTGTGAACGACTCCTTAAGAAATCCCATCACAAATAGTAAAGCGCCGTTCTTGCAGGTACTATTTTTGAAGCTGGCGAGTACTGCCGCAGAACTGTAATCAGTATTCGAGTACAACCGAGGCCAAGCAACAGAGCATCAAAAACCGGGCGATGCCTGCGAGAAAGCAAACATGCTTCTTTCAACAGCGGTGATGGGGGGGTGAGAAAACAAGCCGAGGACACTGTTCATACAACGCTGCAGAGACACTTCACACACAGCTGTCAGCTGAGGACTGAATGTCACACCGACAACACGGCAAAAGAGCAACAAGGCCAACCATCAGAGACTAGTAACGAGGTGCGGTAAAGTTGTGTGGGAGTCACACTGCAAAAAGTCAATGTTCAAAAACAAAAAAACAAAAATTAGGGGTATTTTATGTGAATTAAGCAAAATTATCTGCCAATAGAACAAGAAAATTTGGCTTGTCAATGTCATGATCCGCTACTTGGATCATGGCATATTCTGGTTTTGTTCAGTTATTTTGTCTTCCTTAATTCCTGGTGGCACTTCCTGTTTTGTTCTGTTGTCATAGTTATGTATTAGTGTCACCTGCCTTTGTGTTTTTTACGCGCACCTGCCTCCTAATTTCTGTCCCTATTTAACCTTCGTCTTGTGTTAGGGTCGGCACCGACCCGTTTTAGTTTTTAAATGCATAAAAAAACCACATACATTTATTTTTTTGCATCAAAGCTTTTTGACTTTGTCAGGAACCTCTTTGTCAACAAAATAAAACATTTTAATTTTTTTCACTAAATTATAAAATGCTCTGGTAGAAATTATGCCCTTGGTGTTGTTAGGGTCGGTTTCGACCCGGTTATAAAAATAAGATGATAAAGCAATGATAAGAGCCAAAACTGAACACACTGACAGCCAGCTCCTCTCCCAATCATGTGAGCTCTAGTGGATTCTCATTTTACCTTGTTATCCTGTACAAAAACAAACAAAAGACGGACACTAAAAGTGTCACTTTTTGCCACTCTGATTTTGTTTTTTTATTAGTTTTGGAACTAGTAATCTATTTCTCTTGGTTTCATTTGCTTGATTGGTTGTTGGTTGTTGTTTGTTTGATGTTGGATTTCTGTTGCTGAAGAAAATACTTTTTAGCCTTTTTCTTGAAGTAAATATATATGGGTCGAAATTGACCCGTAACACCATAGATGTTACTGTAGTTAAAATTCTTAAAATGAAAAAATAAACAAAACACATTTATTTAAGAGATGTGTTCTAATACCCCTTAGTAATAGTTAGGTAACACAACAACCTTTTTTTATTTATATGATTCTCTTGAGGTTCGTTTTACCATTTTTAAAAATTGAAATCGAGGGGTATACTGACAAAATAAGGCCCAATGGCCCAAACCAAAAATATTAAAACCAATATTTTCAAGGATAAGGAAGCCTAACAAGGTAACCAAGAGATGAGAAACAAATTGGATGATAGGTAATTGTTTTTAGTGTATTTTACAGCTGATTTAAAACATGGGTCAAAACCGACCCGTTAACATAAGAGATGGTAACAGAAAGCTAACACAAGAGGAAGGTTAAGCCTGCCCTTTTTTGTCATTCGTCCTCGCAGTCTAATTTGCTGTACAATGCAATTGGTGACGTCGCCATCCCCGCTTGTGGTAAAGACTTTGTATCCGTTAGCTTCCACGCTATTCCTGTGTTTGTTTACCTGGCTCACATGGTAGCGCTTTCAGTTATTTCTAGCTCCCACGCTAGTTCTGTTGGTTTTGTCTCTAGTGCCTTTGTGCAAGTGTTTCTCTGCTCCTAGTCTGTTTTGTAATATACATAAATCATCATTTCTTACCTCCCCGCTGTGTCCATTCCGCCTGTATCAACGAGAGAACGCAACCGCATAGCCACAATGCCAGATAAGCGTCACAGTCAAGACTTTCCAAAACAAGTAAAATTAGCAAACCTGAATGAACCCAAAAGTACCTTAAAATAAGTATATTCTCACAAATAACAAGTGCCGTTTTCTTGGTAGAAAAAAAGAGAACTTTTAAAGACTTTGTATTCATTAGCTTCCACGCTATTCCTGTGTTTGTTTACCTGGCTCACATGCTAGCGCTTTCAGTTATTTCTAGCTCCCACGCTAGTTCTGTTGGTTTTGTCTCTAGTGCCTTTGTGCAAGTGTTTTCTGTTCCTAGTCCGTTTTGTAATATAAATAAATCATAATTTCTTACCTTCCCGCTGTATCCATTCCGCCTGCATCAAAGAGTGAACGCAACCGCATAGCCACAATGCCAGATAAGCGACACAGTCAAGACTTTCCAAAACAAGTAAAATTAGCAAACCTGAATGAACCCAAAAGTACCTTAAAATAAGTATATTCTCACAAATAACAAGTGCCCTTTTCTTGGTAGGAAAAAAAGAGACCTTTTAAAGACTTTGTATTTGTTAGCTTCCACGCTACTCCTGTGTTTTTTTACCTAGCTCACATGCTAGCGCTTTCAGTTATTTCTAGCTCCCACGTTAGTTCTGTTGGTTTTGTCTCTAGTGCCTTTGTGCAAGTGTTTTCTGTTCCTAGTCTGTTTTGTAATATACATAAATCATCATTTCTTACCTTCCCGCTGTGTCCATTCCGCCTGTATCAACGAGAGAACGCAACCGCATAGCCACAATGCCAGATAAGCGTCACAGTCAAGACTTTCCAAAACAAGTAAAATTAGCAAACCTTAATGAACCCAAAAATTGCCTTAAAATAAGTATATTCTCACAAATAACAAGTGCCCTTTTCTTGGTAGAAAAAAAGAGACCTTTTAAAGACTTTGTATTCGTTAGCTTCCACGTTATTCCTGTGTTTGTTCACCTAGCTCACATGCTAGCGCTTTCAGTTATTTCTAGCTTCCTCGCTAGTTCTGTTGGTTTTGTCTCTAGTGCCTTTGTGCAAGTGTTTTCTGTTCCTAGTCTGTTTTGTAATATACATAAATCATCATTTCTTACCTCCCCGCTGTGTCCATTCCGCCTGCATCAACGAGAGAAAGCAACCGCATATCCACAATGCCAGATAAGCGACACAGTCAAGACTTTCCAAAACAAGTAAAATTAGCAAACCTGAATGAACCCAAAAGTACCTTAAAATAAGTATATTCTCACAAATAACAAGTGCCCTTTTCTTGGTAGAAAAAAAAGAGACCTTTTAAAGACTTTGTATCCGTTAGCTTCCACGCTATTCCTGTGTTTGTTTACCTGGCTCACATGCTAGCGCTTTCAGTTATTTCTAGCTCCCACGCTAGTTCTGTTGGTTTTGTCTCTAGTGCCTTTGTGCAAGTGTTTTCTGTTCCTAGTCTGTTTTGTAATATACATAAATCATCATTTCTTACCTTCCCGCTGTGTCCATTCCGCCTGCATCAACGAGAGAAAGCAACCGCATAGCCACAATGCCAGATAAGCGACACAGTCAAGACTTTCCAAAACAAGTAAAATCAGCAAACCTGAATGAACCCAAAAGTACCTTAAAATAAGTATATTCTCAAATAACAAGTGCCCTTTTCTTGGTAGAAAAAAAGAGACCTTTTAAAGACTTTGTATTCGTTAGCTTCCACGTTATTCCTGTGTTTGTTTACCTAGCTCACATGCTAGCACTTTCAGTTATTTCTAGCTTCCACGCTAGTTCTGTTGGTTTTGTCTCTAGTGCCTGTGTGCAAGTGTTTTCTGTTCCTAGTCTGTTTTGTAATATAAATATATCATCATTTCTTACCTTCCCACTGTGTCCATTCCGCCTGCATCAACGAGAGAACGCAACCGCATAGCCACAATGCCAGATAAGCGTCACAGTCAAGACTTTCCAAAACAAGTAAAATTAGCAAACCTGAATGAACCCAAAAGTACCTTGAAATAAGTATATTCTCACAAATAACAAGTGCCCTTTCTTGGTAGAAAAAAAAGAGACCTTTTAAAGACTTTGTATTCGTTAGCTTCCACGCTACTCCTGTGTTTTTTTTACCTAGCTCACATGCTAGCGCTTTCAGTTATTTCTAGCTCCCACGCTAGTTCTGTTGGTTTTGTCTCTAGTGCCTTTGTGCAAGTGTTTTCTGTTCCTAGTCCGTTTTGTAATATAAATAAATCATCATTTCTTACCTTCCCGCTGTGTCCATTCCGCCTGCATCAACGAGAGAACGCAACCGCATAGCCACAATGCCAGATAAGCGACACAGTCAAGACTTTCCAAAACAAGTAAAATTAGCAAACCTGAATGAACCCAAAAGTAACTTAAAATAAGTATATTCTCACAAATAACAAGTGCCCTTTCTTGGCAGAAAAAAAAGAGACCTTTTAAAGACTTTGTATTCGTTAGCTTCCACGCTACTCCTGTGTTTTTTTTACCTAGCTCACATGCTAGCGCTTTCAGTTATTTCTAGCTCCCACGCTAGTTCTGTTGGTTTTGTCTCTAGTGCCTTTGTGCAAGTGTTTTCTGTTCCTAGTCCGTTTTGTAATATAAATAAATCATCATTTCTTACCTTCCCGCTGTGTCCATTCCGCCTGCATCAACGAGAGAACGCAACCGCATAGCCACAATGCCAGATAAGCGACATAGTCAAGACTTTCCAAAACAAGTAAAATTAGCAAACCTGAATGAACCCAAACATACCTTAAAATAAGTATATTCTCACTAATAACAACTGCACTTTTCTTGGTAGAAAAAAAAGAGACCTTTTTGCTCAGTATTTTGAAAAATATTCTTAAATGAAGTAAATGCTAGTTTAGTCATTATTTAAAGGGACAATGCACATAAACATTAAGCTCAAAGACAGATATGTTCTGTGCCAGATTATAGCTAAATAGCTCAATTCCATCTGCAGTCCCTGGCTACCTAGATTAAAGGGATACAAAAATGATGCAATAAAATTATGACACCAAAATCTTACAATGTCATGTAATCAAATTAAGAAAAGTCATGGTCACATACTGTATACTTAATATATAATACTGCCACACCTCATATAGATCATCACACAAACACAATACATGCTCTTGTTCACATCTGTCATCATTTGTAAAAACCACCTTGATTTTAACAAACACACCTCACAATTTACAACAAAAATGCTGTCATGGAAATATAACACACATTAAGTTGATCTGTCAAACATAGTGGCCACCTTATTGACCGTAGATGAAGAGTAATATGTTCAACTTTTCAAATTTCCAATCTTGACATAATGATATGCGCTCGGACTCATGAATTCTTTTTTCACGCTGGAAGTAAGAAATTATTACTTTAAAAAAGCAGTTTTATACTTTTGAGTGTTAATGACACAGCTTTGCAACAGTCGATATTCTAGTTTCAAGCATGTTTTACTCAATATAGGTTGGGGGTCGGCAACCCGCAGCTATGCGGCTCTTTAGCGCCGCCCTAGTGGCTCTCCGGAGATTTTAAAAAAATGTATGAAAATGGAAAAGAATGGGGGGGGGAGAAAAAAAATGTTTCAATATGGTTTCTGCAGGAGGACAAACATGACACAAACCTCACTAATTGTTATAAAGCACACTGTTTGTATTAAACATGCTTCACTGATTCGAGTATTTGGCGAGCGCCGTTTTGTCCTACTAATTTTGGCGGTCCTTGAACTCACCATAGTTTGTTTACATGTACAACTTTCTCTGACTTTGTGTTTTATTCCACTTCTTTTTCTGTCTCATTTTGTCCACCAAACTTTTAACGTTGTGCGTGAATGCAAAAAGGTGAGTTTTGTTGATGTTATCGACTTGTGTGGAGTGCTAATCAGACATATTTGGTCACTGCATGACTGCAAGCTAATTGATGCTAAAATGCCATTTAGGCTAGCTATATGTACATATCGCATCATTAGGATTCATTTGCAGCTATATTTGATCCATGTATTTTTTTGTGACTCCAGACATATTTGTTTTTGTATTTTTGGTCCAATATGGCTCACATTCTGGGTTGCCGACCCCTGATATAGGTCATCAAATCTCAGCAACACGCTGTAATATCTTACTGCAGGGGTCAGCAACTTTTACCACTGAAAGAGCCATTTTGACCCGTTTCACAAAATAAAGAAAACAACGGGAGCCACAGAACTCTTGAAATTTAAAATGAAATAACACTGCATTCATAGTTTTTTTTTTTTTTACTGTGTGCTATGTATAAACCAGGGGTCTCAGACACACAGCCTGCACCTTAATATGAAAATTTAATAATAGTGGGGCCCGCCAGTTTTTTTATGAATCACACTTGCCAACCCTCCCGAACATTCCGAGAGAGTACCGAATGTCAGATCAACCATTCTTGCGAAAGTTGGCAGAACTTCCCTCGATTAACAAAAATAAGGGCGACCTATGAGGGTGCTGACTTTGACGCCCTCTAGAACACATCCAAACAGCTTGCTAGCCTCGCACATGTCGTACGAGGCTTCTGCTGACACACGCAAACGATTTCAAGCATATTTGTTCAACAGCCATACATGTCACACTGAGGGTTGTGATATAAACAACTTTAACACTCTTACTAATATGCGCCACACTGTGAACCCACACCAAACAAGAATGACAAACACATTTTGGGAGAACATCGGCACTGCAACACAACATAAACACAAAAGAACAGATACCCAGAATCCCATGCATCCCACTCCTATGGGCTACATTATACACCCCGCTAGCACCAAATCCCCCCACACCCTCTGTGCGTCGGTTGAGGTGGGCGAGGTTGGAGGGGGCGGGGTTTTGTGCTAATATAGCCCGGAAGAGTAGGGATGCATGGAATTCTGGGTATTTGTTCTTCTGTGTTTATGTTGTGTTACAGTGCCGATGTTCTCCCAAAATGTGTTTGTCAATCAATCAATCAATGTTCATTTATATAGCCCTAAATCACTAGTGTCTCAAAGGGCTGCACAAACCACAACACAAACCACTACGACATCCTCGGTAGGCCCACATAAGGGCAAAGAAAACTCACACCCAGTGGGACGTCGGTGACAATGATGACCCAGTGGGACGTCGGTGACAATGATGACTATGAGAACCTTGGAGAGGACCGAAAGCAATGGATGTCGAGCGTGTCTAACATGATACTGTGAAAAGTTCAGTCCATAGTGGATCCAACACAGCCGCGAGAGTCCAGTCCAAAGCGGATCCAACACAGCAGCGAGAGTCCCGTCCACAGCAGAGCCAGCAGGAAACCATCCCAAGCGGAGGCTTATCATTCTTGTTTGGTGTGGGTTCACAGTGTGGCGCATATTAGTAAGAGTGTTAAATTTGTTTATATTACAACCCTCAGTGTAACCTGTATGGCTGTTGACTAAATATGCGTTGCAGTCGCTTTCGTGTGTTAACAGAGGCTGAACATAAAATGACCAGTCGACACGCAGATCGCGTGATGTAAAGGCGGGTGCGACGACATGTAGAGGAGGTTAAAGACCTTGCCGTTACTGCACACCCTCAGTATTGTAGTCCAGGTGAAAATTAGAGAATGTCATCCTGGGTGAATTCTGAGAGAGGCACTAAAATCCGGAAACCTCACGGAATAGTCGTTGGGGTCGGCAATTTAGCAGCTGAGCCACATCAGAGAGATCAAAGAGCCGCATGCGGCTCCGGAGCCCTGTCTTACTGAGATAATTCAGTACTAAAACCCTTAAAACAAGTAGCCAGAACAGGGGTCGGGAACCTTTTTGGCTGAGAGAGCCAAAAAGCCAAATACTTTAAAATGTATTTCCGTAAGAGCCATATAATATTTTTTTTAACACTGAACACAACTAAACACAAACATTTTTAAGTAAGACCAACATTTGTAGAGTATAATAGGTCTCTTATTCTTTGTAATAACATTGTTATTCTGAAGCTAAATGTGGAGGGGGCGTGGCCCGCGGGCCTGCAGCAAACTGGGGTGTGCCAGGACCGGCCTCGAAATCAGCGAGAGCTGCGTAGATGGCCCACTTGAGCCTTGTTATCTAATCACCTGTCGCTCTGTTATAAGCAGCAGACAGGAGGAGGGACAGGGTTGGGGCTGGAGCCAGAGCCCGAGCGAGAACCAAAGAGAACATTACAATTGCTGGAAAGCAACTGAGAGACTTATTGAAAAATAAAACAATAGTGTAACCCTGAAACAGGCTCTCATGTCGGTGCTTGGTGGTCTGAAGAACCCCCAGGAGGACAAGCCCCACACTAACCAATGATAAATAAATAACTTCTTAACGCACCTTCTTGAACAGGATGGATGGACTAAAAATGCATGAGAATGTTTTATGTTTTGAACGTTATTTTTAACACTTATTACAAGTGGAATTATTCATTACTTATCATGTTAAGCAATGTCAGCTCAGATTTATCCGAGAGACAGATGCAGTCATCAAAAGAGCCAAATCTGGCTCGGGAGCCATAGGTTCCCTACCCCTGAGCTAGAAGAATTATCTTATCAGACAGAAAATAAGCAAAAATCCCCCTTATTTGAGATATCTCATCTTACTTAGATTTCAGTTTTTGCAATGCACTTCTTCTTCTTGTCACCATCAAAGAAACATCTGCCTTTTCAAAGTGCTTACCAGTTGGCATTGTGGCGTCACAAGAACGGATTGGTTCGAAGGTATCTGGGTATTCCAATAAGTAATCCCAGCAACAGCTTCCCTTAGAAGTGCAATATTCTCATAGTGAATCCACTCCTGGAAACGCACTCAGCGCCGGCTGGCTACTGTGTTCTTTGGGCTCAGTGAAGTTTGCACGGGGGATCCCGGCGCTCCGCTCTTCATCCTGCCCTGCTGTAGCAACACATCCACCGCACGCATGAGTGTGTCTAAAAGTGTCCGAGAGAGTAGCTCTGAATGCCAGTGCATGAATGGCCTCTGCTCCCTCCCTGCTGGGTAACTCCCCTCCCCGTGACTCCTCCCTTCGTCCGCTCCCTAACAGCAAATTACAAGGAGCTGGGAGTTCTCCGTTAATAAAGGGCCGCCTTAACCCTCCTCCCCCGGTCTCCCTTGCTTGCATGTCTTTTCTCTATATTTCCTCGCTCAATGTAGATTCAAAGTGGAACCATCACGCATTGTAGGGGATCACACTCGTTACATGGCGGCTGTGCGGTTGATCAGCGAGTAAAGCGCGGACAAAGGAGCTCGGGGTGGTGCGCGACATCAGAGAGATCTCACCCAGCACAAAGAACTGGAAGAAAAAGAAGCGCGACTATGCGTGAGGCCCGGTGCATCTTGTACGTGAATATCAAGAGGAGTGGGGGGGGGGTTGACCTACATCAACGACAAGCTTGCAAAGCCCAAAACCATTGAAGTTGGCACGTTGTGTAAATCGTAAAAAAAATGTTAGTACAATGATTTGCAAATCCCTATGTTCAATTGAATAGACTGCAAAGATAATACACTTAAAGGGGAACATTATCACCAGACCTATGTAAGCGTCAATATATACCTTGATGGTGCAGAAAAAAGACCATGTATTTTTTTAACCGATTTCCGAACTCTAAATGGGTGAATTTTGGCGAATTAAACGCCTTTCTGTTTATCGCTCATGTGGTGATGACGTCAGAACGTGATGTCGCCGAGGTAACACAGCCGCCATTTTCATTTTCAACACATTGCAAACATTGGGTCTCAGCTCCGTTATTTTCTGTTTTTTCGACTATTTCGACTATTGGAGACATCATGCCTCGTCGGTGTGTTGTCGGAGGGTGTATATTGTACCATATATCCCGGCAAGAAATCTGCGTTCAAAAAACTCCGGCTTATTAGTGATTCCTAGAGCCCAAAAAAAGTCTGCGGGCTATAGAGCGTTTTCCGTTCGGGCTCCAGTACTCTGGAATGCCCTCCCGGTAACAGTTCGAGATGCTACCTCAGTAGAAGCATTTAAGTCTCACCTTAAAACTCATCCGTATACTCTTGCCTTTAAATAGACCTCCTTTTTAGAAACGCCTTTCTGTTTATCGCTCATGTGGTGATGACGTCAGAACGTGACGTCGCCGAGGTAACACAGCCGCCATTTTCATTTTCAACACATTGCAAACATTGGGTCTCAGCTCTGTTATTTTCCGTTTTTTCGACTATTTTTTGGAACCTTGGAGACATCATGCCTCGTCGGTGTGTTGTCTGAGGGTGTAACAACACTGTTGTCGGAGGGTGTATATTGTACCATATATCCCGGCAAGAAATCTGCGTTCAAAAGACTCCGGCTTATTAGTGATTCCTAGAGCCCAAAAAAAGTCTGCGGGCTACAGAGCGTTTTCCGTTCGGGCTCCAGTACTCTGGAATGCCCTCCCGGTAACAGTTCGAGATGCTACCTCAGTAGAAGCACTTAAGTCTCACCTTAAAACTCATCTGTATACTCTAGCCTTTAAATAGGCCTCCTTTTTAGACCAGTTGATCTGCCGCTTCTTTTCTTTCTCCTATGTCCTCCCCTCCCTTGTGGAGGGCGTCCGGTCCGATAACCATGGATGAAGTACTGGCTGTCCAGAGTCGAGACCCAGGATGGACCGCTCGTCGGGACCCAGGATGGACCGCTCGCCTGTATCGATTGGGGACATCTCTACGCTAAATTTTTGTTTCATCCGACCACAGAAATTTCTTCCAGAAGGTCTCATGTGGGCTCTACCGAGGATGTCGTGTTGGTTTGTGTTGTGGTTTGTGCAGCCCTTTGAGACACTAGTGATTAAGGGCTATATAAATAATCATTGATTGATTGATTGATAATAACATTCGGGACCCAGGATGGACCGCTCGCCTGTGTCGGTTGGGGACATCTCTACGATGCTGATCCGCCTCCGCTTGAGATGGTCTCCTGTGGACGGGACTCTCGCTGCTGTCTTGGATCCGCTTTGAACTGAACTCTCGCGGCTGTGTTGGAGCCACTATGGATTGAACTTTCACAGTATCATGTTAGACCCGCTCGACATCCATTGCTTTCGGTCCCCTAGAGGGAGGGGGGGGGGGGTTGCCCACATCTGAGGTCCTCTCCAAGGTTTCTCATAGTCAGCATTGTCACTGGCGTCCCACTGGATGTGAATTCTCCCTGCCCACTGGGTGTGAGTTTTCCTTGCCCTTTTGTGGGTTCTTCCGAGGATGTTGTAGTCGTAATGATTTGTGCAGTCCTTTGAGACATTTGTGATTTGGGGCTGTATAAATAAACATTGATTGATTGATTGATTAACAGGGAGGGATTCAAGTTGCACCACTGGCCCAAAGATGCGAAAGTGTCTGCCGCCAGACCCCCATTGAATGTGCCGGAGTGTCTCCACATTTTACCGGCGATGACAGACATGGCACAGAAATGTTTGGATAACCCGCAGATGCATTTGCAACGATAAATTCAACTAAATCACAAAGGTGAGTTTTGTTGATGTTGACTTATGTGCTAATCAGACATATTTGGTCGCGGCGTGACTGCCAGCTAATCGATCCCAACATGCTATGCTAATCGATGCTAACAAGCTATTTACGGGGGGATGCTAAGGCAGACATGAGACAGAGATATATGGATAACCTGCAGATGCATTTGCAACTATAAAGTCAACGAAATCACAAAGGTGAGTTTTGTTGATGTTGATTTATGTGCTAACAAGACATATTTGGTCGAGGCGTGACTGCCAGCTAATCGATGCTTACATGCTATTTACCGGCGGTGCTAAAGAAGCCATGGCACAGAGATGTATGGATAACCTGCAGATGCATTTGCAAATATATTACGTTTCCTTCCACCCACATTTAATGCGAAAAAAACACTTTTTACCGGCGATGCTAACGCACCTATTCGGCCATGCTATGACTATGAATAGCGACAATAGCTATTCGCTCAATAGCTTCAGTTTCTTCTTCAATACTTTCATACTCCAACCATCCGTTTCAATACATGCGAAATCTGTTGAATCGCTTAAACCGCTGAAATCCGAGTCTGAATCCGAGCTAATGTCGCTATATCTTGCTGTGGTATTTGTTTACATTGGCAGCACTGTATTAGGTCACAGGGAAATGGACAGTCACATCGCAAATAGCGAAAATCAAGCACTTTAAAGCTTTTTTTAGGGCTATTCGGGGACTGGTAACATTTTGAAAAACATTTCAAAAAATACAACAAGGCACGGGAACTGATTTTTATTGTTTTTAACCCTTTTGAAATTGTGATAATGTTCCTCTTTAAAGGCCTACTGAAATGAGATGTTCTTATTTAAACGGGGATAGCAGGTCCATTCTATGTGTCATACTTGATCATTTTGCGATATTGCCATATTTTTGCTGATTGGATTTAGTAGAGAACATGCACGATAAAGCTCACAACTTTTGGTCGCTAATAAAAAAGCTTTGCCTTTACCGGAAGTAGCAGACGATGACGTCACTGGTGTGAGGGCTCTTCACATCCTCACATTGTTTATAATGTGAGCCTCCAGCATCAAGAGCTATTCGGACCGAGAAAGCAATAATTTCACCATTAATTTGAGCAAGAATTAAAGATTCGTGGATGAGGGGATTGATAGTGAAAGACTAGAAAAAAAATAAAAAAATAAAAAAAAATTAAAAAAAAGGCGATTGCATTGGAAGCGATTCAGATGTTTTTAGACACATTTACTAGGATAATTCTGGGAAATCTCTTATCTTTCTATTGTGTTGCTAGTGTTTTAGTGAGTTTAATAGTACCCGATAGTCGGACGGGTGTGTCCATGGGTGTGTTGACGCCAGTGTCTGAGGGAAGTCACGGCAGCTGCATGGACGGCTGATCTCCGGTAAGAGGCGACTTTTTACCCCAATTTTCTCACCGAAACCTCCCGGTTGACAAGTAGTCGGGAACCATGTTTGCTTGACCTCTCTGATCCATAGTAAAGCTTCACCTCCGGGAATTTTGAACAAGAAAACACTGTGTTTTTGTGTGGCTAAAGGCTAAAGCTTCCCAACTCCAGCTTTCTACTTTGACTTCTCCATTATTAATTGAACAAATTGCAAAAGATTCAGCAACACAAATGTCAAAAATACTGTGTAATTGCGCGATTAAAAGAAACGACTTTTAGCCGCAAGTGGTGCTGGCTAATATGTCCCCTGCAACCAATAACATCACAAACACGCGTCATCATACACGTCATCATTCCGCAACGTTTTCAACAGGAAACTCCGTGGGAAATAGTAAACTAAACCGGCTGAAATATAGTGTCAATATCATAAAGTGTAGTGTCACTAGCATAAGCAGTAGTGTCACTATCATAAAGTGCAGTGTCACTATCATTAAGTGTAGTGTCACTATCATAATAAATTAGTTTCACTATCACAAAGTGTAAATTCACAACCATAAGATGTAGCGTCACTATCATGAACTATAGTGTCACTGTCGTGAAGTGTAGTGTCGCTATCATAAAGTGTAGTGTCGCTATCATAAAGTGTAGTGTCACTATCATTAAGTGTAGTGTCACTATCATAAAAAGGAGTCTCACTATCACAAAGTGTAAATTCACAACCATAAGATGTAGCGTCACTATCATGAACTATAGTGTCACTGTCATGAAGTGTAGTGTCACTATCATAAAGTGTATTGTCATAATCATAAAGTGTAGTGTCACTGTCATTAGGTGTAATGTCATTTTCATAAATTGTAATGTTATTGTCATGAAATACAGTGTCACTGTTATAAAGTGTAGTGTCACTAGCATAAACAGTAGTGTCACGCTCATAAAGAGGAGTGTCACTATCATGAATGATAGTGTCACTATCATAAAGTGTAGTGTCACTATCACAAACAGGAGTGTCACTATCATAAAGTGTAGTGTCAATATAATAAAGTGTAGTGTCACTAGCATAAGCAGTAGTGTCACTATCATAAAGTGCAGTGTCACTATCATTAAGTGTAGTGTCACTATCATAAAAAGTAGTTTCACTATCACAAAGTGTAAATTCACAACCATAAGATGTAGCGTCACTATCATGAACTATAGTGTCACTGTCGTGAAGTGTAGTGTCACTATCATAAAGTGTATTGTCATAATCATAAAGTGTAGTGTCACTGTCATTAGGTGTAATGTCATTTTCATAAATTGTAATGTTATTATCATGAAATACAGTGTCACTGTTATAAAGTGTAGTGTCACTATCATAAAAAGTAGTTTCACTATCACAAAGTGTAAATTCACAACCATAAGATGTAGCGTCACTATCATGAACTATAGTGTCACTGTCGTGAAGTGTAGTGTCACTATCATAAAGTGTAGTGTCACTATCATTAAGTGTATTGTCACTATCATAAAAAGGAGTCTCACTATCACAAAGTGTAAATTTACAACCATAAGATGTAGCGTCACTATCATGAACTATAGTGTCACTGTCATGAAGTGTAGTGTCACTATCATAAAGTGTATTGTCATAATCATAAAGTGTAGTGTCACTGTCATTAGGTGTAATGTCATTTTCATAAATTGTAATGTTATTATCATGAAATACAGTGTCACTGTTATAAAGTGTAGTGTCACTAGCATAAACAGTAGTGTCACTCTCATAAAGAGGAGTGTCACTATCATGAATGATAGTGTCACTATCATAAAGTGTAGTGTCACTATCACAAACAGGAGTGTCACTATCATAAAGTGTAGTGTCAATATCATAAAGTGTAGTGTCACTAGCATAAGCAGTAGTGTTACTATCATAAAGTGCAGTGTCACTATCATTAAGTGTAGTGTCACTATCATAAAAAGTAGTTTCACTATCACAAAGTGTAAATTCACAACCATAAGATGTAGCGTCACTATCATGAACTATAGTGTCACTGTCGTGAAGTGTAGTGTCACTATCATAAAGTGTATTGTCATAATCATAAAGTGTAGTGTCACTGTCATTAGGTGTAATGTCATTTTCATAAATTGTAATGTTATTATCATGAAATACAGTGTCACTGTTATAAAGTGTAGTGTCACTATCATAAAAAGTAGTTTCACTATCACAAAGTGTAAATTCACAACCATAAGATGTAGCGTCACTATCATGAACTATAGTGTCACTGTCGTGAAGTGTAGTGTCACTATCATAAAGTGTAGTGTCACTATCATTAAGTGTATTGTCACTATCATAAAAAGGAGTCTCACTATCACAAAGTGTAAATTTACAACCATAAGATGTAGCGTCACTATCATGAACTATAGTGTCACTGTCATGAAGTGTAGTGTCACTATCATAAAGTGTATTGTCATAATCATAAAGTGTAGTGTCACTGTCATTAGGTGTAATGTCATTTTCATAAATTGTAATGTTATTATCATGAAATACAGTGTCACTGTTATAAAGTGTAGTGTCACTAGCATAAACAGTAGTGTCACTCTCATAAAGAGGAGTGTCACTATCATGAATGATAGTGTCACTATCATAAAGTGTAGTGTCACTATCACAAACAGGAGTGTCACTATCATAAAGTGTAGTGTCAATATCATAAAGTGTAGTGTCACTAGCATAAGCAGTAGTGTTACTATCATAAAGTGCAGTGTCACTATCATTAAGTGTAGTGTCACTATCATAAAAAGTAGTTTCACTATCACAAAGTGTAAATTCACAACCATAAGATGTAGCGTCACTATCATGAACTATAGTGTCACTGTCGTGAAGTGTAGTGTCACTATCATAAAGTGTATTGTCATAATCATAAAGTGTAGTGTCACTGTCATTAGGTGTAATGTCATTTTCATAAATTGTAATGTTATTATCATGAAATACAGTGTCACTGTTATAAAGTGTAGTGTCACTATCATAAAAAGTAGTTTCACTATCACAAAGTGTAAATTCACAACCATAAGATGTAGCGTCACTATCATGAACTATAGTGTCACTGTCGTGAAGTGTAGTGTCACTATCATAAAGTGTAGTGTCACTATCATTAAGTGTATTGTCACTATCATAAAAAGGAGTCTCACTATCACAAAGTGTAAATTTACAACCATAAGATGTAGCGTCACTATCATGAACTATAGTGTCACTGTCATGAAGTGTAGTGTCACTATCATAAAGTGTATTGTCATAATCATAAAGTGTAGTGTCACTGTCATTAGGTGTAATGTCATTTTCATAAATTGTAATGTTATTATCATGAAATACAGTGTCACTGTTATAAAGTGTAGTGTCACTAGCATAAACAGTAGTGTCACTCTCATAAAGAGGAGTGTCACTATCATGAATGATAGTGTCACTATCATAAAGTGTAGTGTCACTATCACAAACAGGAGTGTCACTATCATAAAGTGTAGTGTCAATATCATAAAGTGTAGTGTCACTAGCATAAGCAGTAGTGTTACTATCATAAAGTGCAGTGTCACTATCATTAAGTGTAGTGTCACTATCATAAAAAGTAGTTTCACTATCACAAAGTGTAAATTCACAACCATAAGATGTAGCGTCACTATCATGAACTATAGTGTCACTGTCGTGAAGTGTAGTGTCACTATCATAAAGTGTATTGTCATAATCATAAAGTGTAGTGTCACTGTCATTAGGTGTAATGTCATTTTCATAAATTGTAATGTTATTATCATGAAATACAGTGTCACTGTTATAAAGTGTAGTGTCACTAGCATAAACAGTAGTGTCACTCTCATAAAAAGGAGTCTCACTATCACAAAGTGTAAATTCACAACCATAAGATGTAGCGTCACTATCATGAACTCTAGTGTCACTATCATAAAGTGTATTGTCATAATCACAAAGTGTAGTGTCACTGTCATTAGGTGTAATGTCATTTTCATAAATTGTAATGTTATTATCATGAAATACAATGTCACTGTTATAAAGTGTAGTGTCACTAGCATAAACAGTAGTGTCACTCTCATAAAGAGGAGTATCACTATCATGAATGATAGTGTCACTATCATAAAGTGTAGTGTCACTATCACAAACAGGAGTGTCACTATCATAAAGTGTAGTGTCAATATCATAAAGTGTAGTGTCACTAGCATAAGCAGTAGTGTCACTATCATAAAGTGCAGTGTCACTATTCTTAAGTGTAGTGTCACTATCATAAAAAGTAGTTTCACTATCACAAAGTGTAAATTCACAACCATAAGATGTAGCGTCACTATCATGAACTATAGTGTCACTGTCGTGAAGTGTAGTGTCACTATCATAAAGTGTAGTGTCACTATCATTAAGTGTATTGTCACAATCATAAAAAGGAGTCTCACTATCACAAAGTGTAAATTTACAACCATAAGATGTAGCGTCACTATCATGAACTATAGTGTCACTGTCATGAAGTGTAGTGTCACTATCATAAAGTGTATTGTCATAATCATAAAGTGTAGTGTCACTGTCATTAGGTGTAATGTCATTTTCATAAATTGTAATGTTATTATCATGAAATACAGTGTCACTGTTATAAAGTGTAGTGTCACTAGCATAAACAGTAGTGTCACTCTCATAAAGAGGAGTGTCACTATCATGAATGATAGTGTCACTATCATAAAGTGTAGTGTCACTATCACAAACAGGAGTGTCACTATCATAAAGTGTAGTGTCAATATCATAAAGTGTAGTGTCACTAGCATAAGCAGTAGTGTTACTATCATAAAGTGCAGTGTCACTATCATTAAGTGTAGTGTCACTATCATAAAAAGTAGTTTCACTATCACAAAGTGTAAATTCACAACCATAAGATGTAGCGTCACTATCATGAACTATAGTGTCACTGTCGTGAAGTGTAGTGTCACTATCATAAAGTGTATTGTCATAATCATAAAGTGTAGTGTCACTGTCATTAGGTGTAATGTCATTTTCATAAATTGTAATGTTATTATCATGAAATACAGTGTCACTGTTATAAAGTGTAGTGTCACTAGCATAAACAGTAGTGTCACTCTCATAAAAAGGAGTCTCACTATCACAAAGTGTAAATTCACAACCATAAGATGTAGCGTCACTATCATGAACTCTAGTGTCACTATCATAAAGTGTATTGTCATAATCACAAAGTGTAGTGTCACTGTCATTAGGTGTAATGTCATTTTCATAAATTGTAATGTTATTATCATGAAATACAATGTCACTGTTATAAAGTGTAGTGTCACTAGCATAAACAGTAGTGTCACTCTCATAAAGAGGAGTATCACTATCATGAATGATAGTGTCACTATCATAAAGTGTAGTGTCACTATCACAAACAGGAGTGTCACTATCATAAAGTGTAGTGTCAATATCATAAAGTGTAGTGTCACTAGCATAAGCAGTAGTGTCACTATCATAAAGTGCAGTGTCACTATTCTTAAGTGTAGTGTCACTATCATAAAAAGTAGTTTCACTATCACAAAGTGTAAATTCACAACCATAAGATGTAGCGTCACTATCATGAACTATAGTGTCACTGTCGTGAAGTGTAGTGTCACTATCATAAAGTGTAGTGTCACTATCATTAAGTGTATTGTCACAATCATAAAAAGGAGTCTCACTATCACAAAGTGTAAATTTACAACCATAAGATGTAGCGTCACTATCATGAACTATAGTGTCACTGTCATGAAGTGTAGTGTCACTATCATAAAGTGTATTGTCATAATCATAAAGTGTAGTGTCACTGTCATTAGGTGTAATGTCATTTTCATAAATTGTAATGTTATTATCATGAAATACAGTGTCACTGTTATAAAGTGTAGTGTCACTAGCATAAACAGTAGTGTCACTATCATAAAGTGTAGTGTCAATATCATAAAGTGTAGTGTCACTAGCATAAGCAGTAGTGTCACTATCATAAAGTGCAGTGTCACTATCCTTAAGTGTAGTGTCACTATCATAAAAAGTAGTTTCACTATCACAAAGTGTAAATTCACAACCATAAGATGTAGCGTCACTATCATGAACTATAGTGTCACTGTCATGAAGTGTAGTGTCACTATCATAAAGTGTAGTGTCACTATCATTAAGTGTATTGTCACTATCATAAAAAGGAGTCTCACTATCACAAAGTGTAAATTCACATCCATAAGATTAAGCGTCACTATCATGAACTATAGTGTCACTGTCATGAAGTGTAGTGTCACTATCATAAAGTGTATTGTCATAATCATAAAGTGTAGTGTCACTGTCATTAGGTGTAATGTCATTTTCATAAATTGTAATGTTATTATCATGAAATACAGTGTCACTGTTATAAAGTGTAGTGTCACTAGCATAAACAGTAGTGTCACTATCACAAAGTGTAAATTCACAACCATAAGATGTAGCGTCACTATCATGAACTATAGTGTCACTGTCATGAAGTGTAGTGTCACTATCATAAAGTGTATTGTCATAATCATAAAGTGTAGTGTCACTGTCATTAGGTGTAATGTCATTTTCATAAATTGTAATGTTATTGTCATGAAATACAGTGTCACTGTTATGAAGTGTAGTGTCACTAGCATAAACAGTAGTGTCACGCTCATAAAGAGGAGGGTCACTATCATTAATGATAGTGTCACTATCATAAAGTGTAGTGTCACTATCACAAACAGAAGTGTCACTATCATAAAGTGCAGTGTCACTATCATAAAGTGTAGTGTCACTAGCATAAACAGTAGTGTCACTATCATAAAGAGTAGTGTCACTATCATGAATTATAGTGTCACTATCATAAAGTGTAGTGTCACTATCATAAAGAGTAGTGTCACTATCATAAAGTGCAGTATCACTATTATAAAGTGAAGTGTCACTCTCATAAAGAGTAGTGTCACTATCATGAATGATAGTGTCACTATCATAAAGTGTAGTGTCACTATCACAAACAGAAGTGTCACTATCATAAAGTGCAGTGTCACTATCATAAAGTGTAGTGTCACTAGCATTAACAGTAGTCTCACTATCATAAAGAGTAGTGTCACTATCATGAATTATAGTGTCACTATCATAAAGTGTAGTGTCACTATCATAAAGAGTAGTGTCACTATCATAAAGTGCAGTATCACTATTATAAAAGTGAAGTGTCACTCTCATAAAGAGTAGTGTCACTATCATGAATGATAGTGTCACTATCATAAAGTGTAGTGTTACTATCACAAACAGAAGTGTCACTATCATAAAGTGCAGTTTCACTATCATAAAGTGCAGTGTCCCTAGCATAAACAGTAGTGTCACTATCATAAAGAGTAGTGTCACTATCATGAATTATAGTGTCACTATCATAAAGTGTAGTGTCACTATCATAAAGTGCAGTGTCACAATAATAAATAGGAGTGTCACTATCTTAAAGAGTAGTGTCACTATCGTAAAGTATAGTGTCACTATATTAAAAGGAGTGTAACTAGCATAAATTGCAGTGTCACTATCATAAAGTGTAGCGTCACTAGCATAACCAGTAGTGTCACTATCATAAAGTGCAGTGTCACTATCATAAAATGTAGTGTCACTATCATAAAGTGTAATGCCATTATCATAAAGTGTAGTGTCACTATCATAAAGAGTAATGTCACTGTCATAAAATGTAGTGTCACTATCATAAAGTGTAGTGTCACTATCATAAACAGTAGTGTCAATATCTTAAAGTGCAGTGTCACTATCATAAAGAGTAGTGTCACTATCGTAAAGTATAGTGTTACTATATTAAGAGGAGTCTCACTAGCATAAAGTGCAGTGTCACTATCATGAAGAGTAGTGTCACTATCGTAAAGTATAGTGTCACTATATTAAGAGGAGTCTCACTAGCATAAAGTGCAGTGTCACTATCATAAAGTGTAGTGTCACTAGCATAAACGGTAGTGTCACTATCATAAATAGTGTCACTATCATGAATTATAGTGTCACTATCATGAATTATAGTGTCACTATCATAAAGTGTAGTGTCACTATCATAAAGAGTGGTGTCACTATCATAAAGTGAAGTGTCACTATCATAAAGAGTAGTGTCACTATCGTAAAGTATAGTGTTACTATATTAAGAGGAGTCTCACTAGCATAAAGTGCAGTGTCACTATCATAAAGAGTAGTGTCACTATCGTAAAGTATAGTGTCACTATATTAAGAGGAGTCTCACTAGCATAAAGTGCAGTGTCACTATCATAAAGTGTAGTGTCACTAGCATAAACGGTAGTGTCACTATCATAAAGAGTAGTGTCACTATCATGAATTATAGTGTCACTATCATGAATTATAGTGTCACTATCATAAAGTGTAGTGTCACTATCATAAAGAGTGGTGTCACTATCATAAAGTGCAGTGTCACCATCATAAAGTGAAGTGTCACTCTCATAAAGAGTAGTGTCACTATCATAAAGAGTAGTGTCACTATCATAAAGAGTAGTGTCACTATCATAAAGTGTAGTGTCACTATCATAAACAGTAGTGTCAATATCATAAAGAGTAGTGTCACTATCATAAAGTGAAGTGTCACTCTCATAAAGAGTAGTGTCACTATCATAAAGAGTAGTGTCACTACCATAAAGAGTAGTGTCACTATCATAAAGAATAGTGTCACTATCATAAAGTGCAGTGTCACTATCATAAAGTGAAGTGTCACTCTCATAAAGTGCAGTATCACTATTATAAAGTGAAGTGTCACTCTCATAAAGAGTAGTGTCACTATCATAAAGAGTAGTGTCACTATTCTAAAGTATAGTGACACAATATTAAGAGGAGTCTCACTGGCATAAAGTGCATTGTCACTATCATAAAATGTTATGTTACTATCATCAATGTTAAAAAAGTGCAAGACTCTATATCCGGGACATTACCGTTTTTTCGAGGGGCGGTTGGAAACCCTAAGTCACACAACTCTAGGTGCTCTGCTGGCAACGCCTCTAGCCGTCTAGTTAAATGTTTTATTTGATGCTGAAATTGGGGCGGCATTAACCAGCAAAATGCTAAGCAACAGCAGCACAATCTCTAAAGAAAAGAGGCTTAAAATGAACAATAGTGCCTTGCCAACGTGTTGACCGAGATAGACGCTAAGACAGAGACCGGTCCCAGCAGCATGGGACTGACCCCCCCTGTCTGATCTCCCCCTCGAGGTTCATACCAATACAATAATCAAGACCCCCACCGACCATCCTCACACACATTGAGACTGGAGCCTAAAAAGCATGACCTCTGTCTTTAATGGCCTGAGGGTCCGTTGACCCACGAAGCTCAAACCCCCCACCCCCGGCACCCTCTGTGCGTAATGAGCACCCTGAACTTTGATAAACACACTCGGTGGCGGCGACCGTCCCAGATCAGTCAAGCGGGACCGGCTGACGACAGAAGCGGTCATCTGGTTTATCTAATGCCCTGAGCATGCTGATGCAAGGCGACCTCGGACGCACTTTTGTTCATACCTCAACGCAAAAGAACATATTGGACAATACTAAGGTCTTTTAAAAGCTGCCAGGGTTGTGGGGGGGGGGGGCGACAGTATTTTCCAGGTCAGTTAGTGAGTTAGTTCGTTGTTGAGGTCTGACAAAACCAGAGATGGAATTTGGTTCAAGCCTTGGGAAGCAAGGTAAGTGTCGGTTGTCTTTGTCGGGACTTGAATATCTTTCAACTTTAGATTTACCACCTATCAAACAGGCGCCCAAGGGCCAAACCCGGCTTCAGAACGACACCAAACCGGCCTCCGAGTTCCGTTCGAAACTTGTGAGATACACATTTTTGCAACAAATTCCGAAATAAATGAGAGTTCTTCTCGAAACACTATAAATTAATTACCAGATGTCACGTCTGGGCCGTGTTTTATTGCGCGGATTGTTTTCCCAGGATGCAGACAGAACTCCAGAGGCAATGTACAAGTAAGACAAAGATTTATTGACCATAAATCAGTCAAAATCCAAAAATACACGAACATGCCAACCAACACGACAAAAGCGTGCCGATTGCACGGGAAACTAAGGAACTAGCTAACAAAAAGACTTAGCATTGAACGAGGAATCCAATAGTATACCCACGTAACTTGTAGCGCAAACAAGACGGCCAGACTGAGTGTGGCGAAAAGCAGGAATAAACAAGCTCTCTGACTGGTGTGAGCGTCCCGAACACTAATCAGAGGCAGGTGAAAATAATCAGCACCCATGGCAACAAAGAACACAAACCCAGGGGTGCTGAAACGGACCTAAGGTAGTCTATAACTAAACAAAACATGATCCGGGTAACAGATAATGACAGATGAGCCTTGCATTGAATTGCTAGCAAACATAGAGTCCCAAACTCAGGACTTTAATTCCTCTCCTTTTTGGTATTTATTTTTTTGCTGTAGCTTGTTTACTTCGGATGCAGTCAGTAGTTGTTAGACTTCTTTCGTTACTACTAGTGGTGTTCTCCAAGGTTCTATTTTAGGTCCTCTCTTTATCATCATTTGGGCTATTTATTTACCCGGGTTAACATTTTTTTGTGAAGGACTTAGTTATTTGCAGCACATTCTTAAAAACATTTGAGTGCTGTCATTTGACGAGTTTTTTTGCAGAATGTACCACATTTTTCGAAATATAAGGAGCACTTAAAATCCTTTAATTTTCTCAAAACTCGACAGTGCGTCTTATACCCCGGTGCGCCTAATGTATGGTTGTACTTACCGACCTCGAAGCAATTTTTATTTGGTACATGGTGTAATGATAACTGTGACCAGTAGATGGCAGTCACACATAAGAGATACGTGTAGACTGCAATAGGATGGCAGTCACACATAAGAGATACGTGAAGACTGAAATACGACTCAAGTAAACAACACCAAAATTGTATATGTTCTTGTAAACGTCTCTTTGCCGTGAAGGATCTCCAAAAGATCTTCCGTGAGCCCGGTAGACAGTTTGAATACAGTCTTTTTATTTTACCACAATGGTCTGGATTGCTTTTCAGCAGTCCGTTTTAGGTGTGTGTCTCTCGCTCTCTCTCCAGCTCCCAACTCCCAACTCCGTGTCTCGTCCGGCTGCAGCTAATATAGGCGATTAGATAACAAAGCCCACCTGGGCCATCTACTCACTTGTCGCTATCTTCGAGGCCGGTCCTTGCACACCCCGTTCCATGGCAGGCCCGCAGGCCACGCCCCCTCAACAGTTTCTTTGAAAATATAGAACATTCTAAACGGCCTGTAGTATGACTTTGGTAAGCTATGAAACCACACCGGTTGATGGATTGTACTGTGCTACAACATACGAGTATTAATGTGGTGTGTGTATAAGGTAAGACATATTTTCTGGCGTTTTGTTTCACAATATTATGCAAAGGCAACTTTTCTTACCTTCTGGTACCTGCTGATCTGTATTAGGGATCTGCATAAGTCCTGAAAATGTGCGTGTCCACCTTTGTAGTCCCTGCAACGCCGTAGTCGATAAGCTTCTTCTTTTCTCTATCTTCTTATGGGAAATTTATCCTCCACTGTTGCCATTTGTAATCTAAAGTAGTGTAAAGTTCTTACTTATATCTGTCAGTAAACTCGGTGTGAATTCTCCAAAGCATTCACACCTTTGGTTTTCTGCACCAAAATAAGTCTATTTATAATTTTTCTTCTCCAAATGTTTCACCCGATTCAAACTGTTCAAACTTCAAACTCTTCAGCCTATTTGGGAACCATGGGCTTTCCCTTGACAACTTCACAAAATTTCCAGATTTCCCAGAATTTCAAGCTTTTCCCATTCAGAATGAATTGGTCATTTTTCCAATTTCCACCATTTCCACATTTTTCAACCGATTCAAACCATTCCACCTTCAACGCATTCCACTCATTTCCAAGTTCAAAAAATTATAGGAATTCCCAGAAATCCCCTTTTTTCCAAAGCCTTTACCCACCCTTTTTTCTGTAGACTACTCCTTTCACATTTTTCAACCAACTTCAACTTTTCAACATTCCTCTTAATCAGGAAAAATAACAAAGTTGTTTTTGAACTAGAAACATTTCCGGTTTTCCTGAAATTCCGTAATACCATTTCTCTATTACACATGTTACTAATTCAACATTTCTTGACCAATTTGAAAAATTCCAACACCAACTCATTCAGAACATTCACATTTTTTTAACATTTTCAAAAGAATTACGCTTTTCACCATATTCCAGAAAGTTTCCATTGAAGTGCACAGGACATGTTTCCAAGTGGCACAATTCCCACATTTTTCCGCCTTTTCAAACCATTCCAACATTGACCCATTTCTCTTATCCTGGACATTTAAACTAACACTTTCCCAAATTTCAAACCAAATTCCGATTTTCCTGGAAATTCAAACTCTTCAACATTCAAACCATTCCAACATTCATACTGCATTCTGTCACCATTTCAGTTCAACTTCACCATTGGAGCATTCAAACGCAATTCCTTCAGGAATTGCCTTATCTAGTTAATGATTGATTTCATTATTTCATGATCTATTTATTGATTTAATTCATCCATGACACATTTAGGTAAAACTTTAAATATGTATTTATTATCCTCATATGGACGGTAATTTTCCTTGTTGATGTCTCAAGAAGGGTGGAAATACAAGAACGGATGCACACACACACACACACATGTGACGCTTGGCGGGCATCGTGATGCGAGTAGTGCTCTTCCTGGATGCAGATCGGGCTCGGACACAGCGTACAGGTAAGAAATAATGTTTATTTAAACTAAAAACAGGCTAAGAACAGAAACACTGGTGCTGGAAAGAAAAGGCAAAAAAAAAGAGCTAGCATGTGAGCTACAAAAACACATAAGGCTAAGCGTGGAAGCTAGCGAGTCCAAATATATAAAACAGAGTCGTCACTTGTGAAACACAAACTGTATGTAACTCAAACCACGAGGAGAGAACGAGTGAACGGAAAGGGCAGGCTTGAATAGAGAACCTGATTAATAAACACAGGTGTGCGTCAAGGCAGGTGAAAATTAAGTTAACATGGTGACAAAAACTAACAAAGAAGTGCACAAACTAAGAATCGGAAGAGTCCAACAACAAACAAGATACACAAAAGGACTCAAAAACAAAAACTATATATGATCCGGCCGGGGGATCATAACACACACACACACACACGCACACACGCACACACACACACACAAACACACACACGTGACGCTTGGCGGGCATCGTGATGCGAGTGGTGCTCTTCCTGGATGCAGATCGGGCTCGGACACAGCGTACAGGTAAGAAATAATGTTTATTTAAACTAAAAACAGGCTAAGAACAGAAACACTGGTGCTGGAAAGAAAAGGCAAAAAAAAAGAGCTAGCATGTGAGCTACAAAAACACATAAGGCTAAGCGTGGAAGCTAGCGAGTCCAAATACATAAAACAGCGTTGTCACTTGTGAAACACAAACCGTATGTAACTCAAACCACGAGGAGAGAACGAGTGAACGGAAAGGGCAGGCTTGAATACAGAACCTGATTAATAAACACAGGTGTGCGTCAAGGCAGGTGAAAATCAAGTTAACATGGTGACAAAAACTAACAAAGAAGTGCACAAACTAAGAATCGGAAGAGTCCAACAACAAACGAGATACACAAAAGGACTCAAAAACAAAAACGATATATGATCCGGCCGGGGGATCATAACACACACACACACACACACACACACACACACACACGCACACACACACACACACACACACACACACACACACACACACACACACACACACACACACACACACACACACACACACACACACACACACATATTTGCTTTTGGACAGCAAGCCTTAAAGAAAAGGGTCTCTTGGAAACGTTTTAGTGTGTGCAATTAGACGTCAAAAGCATGCGTCCACTTGCGCAGCACACATAAAACTACTATGAGGTCATGTAAAAGTGTAAGAAAGTGTGGATGCAAAGAATGACCAAGACCGTGAATAATGACCCAAGTTGGAAGAATAGGGTGGTCATTCATATACTGTTTCCCCCTCCCTTAGAGACCCTGGCTGTGCTTGTCATTTGCAAGATGGATCATCTGCAGACACACATTCACTAGTCTCTTTTTCGTCATAGAGCTCTTTGTTCCGGCCATTTGATCTCTTCATTCATTTTTCTCAATACTTTTAACACTGGAGAAATTCATCAGAAACTGTCATTCCCATATCCCCATCCTGGAACACAGCTGAGAATTTAGGTTCCTCATGGGGACTTAACAGTGTTACATTAATTATATATTGCTATAGCACTGAGTAAAAACTCATCATTATCCAAAAGGCAAATAATAGCAAATAAAACCCTAAGCAACATACTGTATTTTCTAGGACTAGTCAGGTCTATTTTCATACAAAAAGTACATCGGATTATAGGGCGTATTAAAGGGGTCGTATTATTATAATTTTTTCCTAAATGTAAAACACTTCCTTGTGGTCTACATAACATGTAATGGTGGTTCTTTGGTCAAAATGTTGCATGGATGATGTTTTACAGATAATTTTCCAGCCGCTTTCTGACAGTCGCTTCAGGATACTTTTTGCGGGCGGTCTTATTTACGTGACTCACCTTCGACAGCGTCTTCTCCCCGTCATCATTGTTGTAGCCGTGTAGCGTGCAAGGACGGTAGTGGAAGAAGTGTCAAAAGACGGCGCTAACTGTTTTAATGATATTCAGACTTCAATCAATAAAGGAGCAGTACCTCCTCATCCGTGGCTCACGAGTGCAACAACAACGCCAGAAATGTTTCTCGTGGAAAACCGTCCAACTGGAACTCTCTAATAACTAAAGTTTCTTGGGTGAATAATGTAAACTCACAACACCGGTATGTTTTTGCGCTTTAATAGCGAGTTTACTGACAGATATAAGTAAGAAATTCACATTACTTTAAATTATAAATGGCAACAGCGGAGGATGAATGCCCCATAACAAGAAAATAGAGAAAAATAAGAAATTTATCAACTACAGTGTCGGGACGGACTACAATGGTTGAAGCACACACATTTTCAGGACTTATGCAGATCCCAAATACAGATCAGCAGGCAGCAGAAGGTAATAAAAGTTGCTTTTGCTTAAGATTGCAAACCAAAAGGCTTGATAATATGTCTTACCTTATACACGGTTGGGGACATCTGTGCGGTGCTGATCCGCCTCCGCTTGGGATGGTTTCCTGCTGGCTCCGCTGTGAACGGGACTCTCGCTGCTGTGTTGGATCCGCTTTGGACTGGACTCTCGCGACTGTGTTGGATCCATTATGGATTGAACTTTCACAGTATCATGTTGAACTTTCATAGTATCATGTTAGACCCGCTCGACATCCATTGCTTTCCTCCTCTCCAAGGTTCTCATAGTCATCATTGTCACCGATGTCCCACTGGGTGTGAGTTTTCCTTGCCCTTATGTGGGCCTACCGAGGATGTCGTAGTGGTTTGTGCAGCCCTTTGAGACACTAGTGATTTAGGGCTATATAAGTAAACATTGATTGATTGATTGATTGACACACAATAATAATACTCGTATATTGAAGCACAGTACAATCCATCAAGCGGTGCGGCTTCATAGCTTACCAAAGTCATACTTAAACGTTTTGTTAGATTTTTGAGCGCCGTCTGTAATGTTCTTTATTGTCCATGGAACATTTAAAGTTTTGCTATTGTTTACTGGCATCATATTGCAGTCTCGACGTATCTTTTATGTGTGACTGCCATCTACTAGTCATGGTTATCCTTTCACCATGTACCAAATAAAATTGCTTTGAGGCCGGTAAGCACAACCAGAATTATTCCGTACGTTAGGTGCACAGGGTTATAAGGCGCATTTTGATGCTGTACCGCCTCAGAGATTTAAGGTCACGGCCTTGCGGCTTACTTGCAGTGATTGGTCCAGATTCTCTTTACCTTTTGATGATGTCAGGGACCGTAGATGGTGAAATCCCTAAATTCCTTGCAATAGCTGGTTAGGAAATGTTGTTCTTAAACAATGTGCTAACGCATTTGTTCACATAGTGGTGCCTTGCCCCATCCTTGTTTGTGAATGACTGAGCATTTCATGGAAGCTGCTTTTATATTCAATCATGGCAAACACCTGTTCCCAATTAGCCTGTTCACCTGTGGGATGTTCCAAATAAGTGTTTGATGAGCATTCCTCAACTTCATCAGTCTTTTTTGCCACTTGTGTCAACTTTTTTGAAACATGTTGCAGGCATCAAATTCCAAATGAAAAAAAAAAAAAAAGTTTTCCAGTTCGAACATTAAGTATCTTGTCTTTGCAGTCTATTCAATTGAATATAAGTCGAAAAGGATTCTACGTCATTGTATTCTGTTTTATATATATATATATATATATATATATATATATATATATATATATATATATATATATATATATATATATATATATATATATATATATATATATATATACATATATATACACACACACATATATATATTGGCTTATATACATATACATATATATATATATATATATATATATATATATATATATATATATATATATATATATATCTACACATACACACATAGTCATTTTAAATTGTGCATTTTTTTTTTTACTAAAATAGATACTTTTTTTTACAATTTTTCTTCTGTAAAACGTTTCGATTTATCAATCAATTTTATTTGCAAATCAAGGCTCCAGTGTAGATGTAACATTATTGTTTTCAAATATGAGAAAAATTATAATAAATAAATAAAATCCGAATGAAGCCCTAGGGTTCGATAAGTCGGCCTCAGGGGTTCTTGTCAGCCTTGAGACCTCAGAATTCGGGAGATGGGGGAGTGGGGGTTGAGGTGGAGGGGGAGCAGGCGTGGTTGAAGTGGACAGGGTTTGGTGGTGGCGGGGGTGTATATTGTAGGTCCCGGAATAGTTACTGCTGCATGGGATTCTGGGTATTTGTTACGTTATGTTACGGTGGGGATGTTCTGCCATAATGTCTGCCATAGTAAAATAATTTCTCAACAGCGGATGTTAATCCATTAAAATATTGAGAAGCTATCTCATTAGTTGGAATGAGATAACATAGAAGTCCGCTGTTCAAGGTAAATACTATACATTATTATTACATGCAATTGTAAAACCACATTCCATTGTATTTTTTATACAATTTTTCTTATGTAAAAGTTTTTGCTTTCTTCAAACGCATGTTACATGAATTGATTAACGTGGACCCCAACTTTAACAAGTTCAAAAACTTACTCAAGTGTTACCATTTAGTGGTTTAGTGGTCAATTGTACGGAATATGTACTGTACTGTTCAATATACTGATAAAAGTTTCAATCAATTAATCAAAAACATGTTAAAATAGTGATTTTTTGGGAGGAACAGGGCAAGCACAGATTAATGCAGTTTTGCAAAATATGTTTTTCAAGGTACGAGAACCAAATGAACTCCTATCCCGAGGTACCGCTGCTGATAAATAACACCTCATAAAACAATGCGAGGGTGATCCAAAGCTGTGCACATGCGAAAACTTCACATGAGGTTTCCGTGCCCAGAAAAGCTTCAGGGATTTTCTTTTATTGATTTCCACTCCCTTTCCAGAGTTATGGGGCTTCTAGATTGCCGGATGTTACTACCCCAGGCTACACAATCTGCCTACAGAGACAAGTTTAGGAATTTAGAACTCCTGGTGACCGAAAAAAAAGTTGTTCTTTCGCCTCAAAGTGTGCAGATTCGGAGACGTGAAGAAAACATCCGATGACTATGATAATGACAAAGCAGGCACAGGTAAAGCAATTATAATGTCAGATAATGTCATCATGAACACCAGCTACACTGGGGGTCAGCAAGCCGCTGCTCTCGTTTAGTGCCGCCCTCGTAGCTCCCTGGAGCATTTTTTTAAAAAAGGATTGAAAATGGAAAAAGATGGGGGAGAAATAATATTTTTGTTTTAATCAATCAATCAATCAATCAATGTTTACTTATATAGCCCTAAATCACTAGTGTCTCAAAGGGCTGCACAAACCACTACGACATCCTCGGTAGGCCCACATAAGGGCAAGGAAAACTCACACCCAGTGGGACATCGGTGACAATAATGACCCAGTGGGACCTCGGTGAAAATGATGACTATGAGAACCTTGGAGAGGAGGAAAGCAATGGATGTCGAGCGGGTCTAACATGATACTGTAAAAGTTCAATCTACAATGGATCCAACACAGTCGCGAGAGTCCAGTCCAAAGCGGATCCAACACAGCAGCGAGAGACCCGTTCACAGCGGAGCCAGCAGGAAACCATCCCAAGCGGAGGCGGATAAGCAGCGCAGAGATGTCCCCAGCCGATACACAGGCAAGCAGTACATGGCCACCGGATCGGACCGGACCCCTTCCACAAGGGAGAGTGGGACATAGAAGAAAAAGAAAAGAAACAGCAGATCAACTGGTCTAAAAAGGGAGTCTATTTAAAGGCTAGAGTATACAAATGAGTTTTAAGGTGAGACTTAAATGCTTCTACTGAGGTGGCATCTCGAACTGTTACCGGGAGGCCATTCCAGAGTACTGGAGCCCGAAATGAAAAAGCTCTATAGCCCGCAGACTTTTTTTGGGCTTTGGGAATCACTAATAAGCCGGAGTCTTTTGAACGCAGATTTCTTGCCGGGACATATGGTACAATACAATCGGCAAGATAGCATGGAGCTAGACCGTGAAGTATTTTATACGTAAGTAGTAAAACCTTAAAGTTTTAGTATGTTTTTGGTTTGAGGACAAACATGACACAATCCTTCCCAATTGTTAGAAAGCCCACTGTTTAATATGATTGTGTGTATGCTTCCCTGATTAGAGCAGTGGTTTCTTAACCTGGGTTCGATCGAACCCTAGGGGTCGGCCTCAGGGGTTCGGCGGAGCCAGTCAAGACACACCCGACTCATCCATTCTTGCCAGCCTTGAGACCTCAGAATACGGGAGAGGGGGGAGTGGGGGTTGAGGTGGAGGGGGAGCAGGCGTGGTTGAAGTGGACAGGGTTCGGTGGTGGCGGGGGTGTATATTGTAGGTCCCGGAAGAGTTACTGCTGCATGGGATTCTGGGTATTTGTTACGTTATGTTACGGTGGGGATGTTCCCCCCCAAATGTGTTTGCCATTCCTGTTTGGTGTGGGTTCACAGTGTGGTGCATATTTGTAACAGTGTTAAAGTTCTTTATATGGCCACTCTCAGTGTGACCTGTATGGCTGTTGACCAAGTATGCACTTATGTGTGTGTAAAAGCCACATAAATGATGTGAATGGAGGAAAATCGGACGTGACGACAGGTTGTAGACGACGCTAAAGGAGTGAAGTGAACTATATTTATATAGCGCTTTTCTCTGGTGACTCAAAGCGCTTTACATAGTGAAACCCAATATCTAAGTTACATTTAAACCAGTGTGGGTGGCACTGGGAGCAGGTGGGTAAAGTGTCTTGCCCAAGGACACAGCGGCAGTGACTAGGATGGCGGAAGCAGAAATCGAACCTGCAACCCTCAAGTTGCTAGCACGGCCACTCTACCAACCATAGCTATGCCGCCCCACTAAAAGGAGAATAGTTGCCCCGGGAGATTATCGGGAAAAAAACATATAACTTTGTCTTGAATTTCAAATAATAATAATAATAATTTCACAAAAGAAGGGTTCGGTGAATGCGCGTATGAAACTGGTGGGGTTCGGAACCTCCAAGAAGGTTAACAACCATTGGATTAGAGCATTTGGTGAACATCATTTTGTCCTACTAATTTTGGCGGTTCTTGAACTCACCATTGTGTGGACTGTGATGCCACAGTTTGTTTACATGTAACATCTTCCACTCCTTCTTTGACTCATTTTGTCCACCAAACATTTTATGCTGTACGTGAATGCACAAATGTGAGCTTTGTTGATGTTATTGACTTGTTGCTGTGTTAATCATGCATATTTGGTCAGTGCGTGATTGCAAACTAATCTGTTATGATCCGCTCCCCGGATCACATTTTGTAAGGATTCTTGAGTCTGTTTGTGCACTCCCTTGTTTGTTCTGTCACCATGGTTGCTTATTAGTTTCACCTGCCCCTTGCTTTTGAAGCGCACCTGTTTTCTGATTGCTGTCCTGATTTAAGCCTCCCTCCTTTGTTCTCTTGTTCTCGCTTCGTAGTTTGTGTTTCATGCACTTTGTGTTTGACAACAGTGACGACTTTGATACCCTAGTACGTTCTTGCTAGCTTCCGCGCTAAGCTTTTTGTGTTTTGTAGCTCCCATGCTAGCTCTTTGTTTTGCCTTTTGTGCCTACTGCAGGTTTGCTGTTCATAGTCTGTTCTTTAGTTTGAATAAATCATTATTTCTTACCTTTACGCTGTGTCCAAGCCTGAACTGCATCTGGAGAGAACGCACCCGCATCACGATGCCCCGAAGTCGTTACACTAATCGATGCTAACATGCTATTTAAGCTAGCTGTATGTACATATTGCATCGTTATGCCTCATTTGTAGGTATATTTGAGATAATTCAAATTCCTTTACTCATATTGTCTTTGTATATAATTTAGTTTTGCATGTCTCATGTAATATTGGCTGCATTTCAGATAGTTGCTTGTATGCCATGTTGTTCCAGACCACAGCAAACATTACTTTGCTTGCCATGATTGTAATAAATCTATTAAAAGAAGACAGCCAAACCTTTCCTTTAATTTGGACTCACATATCTATACATAGCCTCTGATTTCTCTGATTTGGTTTCTAATGTTGTAAAAATGTGTAGAATGAATTTTAAATTTCAACATTTCTGTCAACGAAGATTTGATTCAGCCTGTGACACATAGTAATTTTGACAGTAGGCTAATACAGCTAATATAGACACTTACGTCATGTGTTGCCTTCATTATAACACTTATATAATATTTTTAAAGTCATTTTGATAGCAGGCTAATATAGCTAATATAGACACTTACATCATGTGTTGTCTTCATTATAACATTTATATAAGACTTTTAAAGTCATTTTGATAGTAGGCTATTATAGTCAATATAGACACTTACGTCATGTGTTCCCTTCATTATAACACTTATATAATATTTTTAAAGTCATTATGATAGTAGGCTAATATAGCTAATATAGACACTTATGTCATGTGTTGCCTTCATTGTAACACTTATATATGGCTTTTCATTTTTTGCGGCTCCAGACAGATTTTTTTTTGTTGTATTTTTGATCCAATTTGACTCTTTCAACATTTTGGGTTGCCGACCCCTGAGCTTCACCATTGCAGCTATGTAAACCATTACACTAGTGGTCAAACATAATGTTAAAAAAGTTAGGGTCCATATATTTTTTAATGTAAGTATTGCAGTAAAGTGCGAGACTAAAATGAAGGCAGGTTATTGTGTGCGTGTGTGTGTGTGCGTGCGTATGCGTGTGCATGTGTGTGTGTGTGTGTGTGTGTGTGTGGCGGATATGTGCAGGAAGCTGTGTTTGGCCCCTGATTAAAATGCAGGACAAGGATGCCGCTCCAGGAAAGGAGTCCAGCCGAGCGGAGGCCGAGGGACTTTTCAGTCGTCAAAGGAAACATGTGACGCATACTAAAATAATATGTAGTATGCGCTATTGCTGCACTAAGTAATCCATCCGTAATCTCTCAACATACATGTTGGTGCATATAGGATATGCAGTACATATATATCTACTTACAGTACAGATTAAAATGGGTTGAGACACTTTTTACCCCTATAAAAAGGGAAAGTACCTCTCATTGTGGAGCTTTTTTCAGTCTGTATATATAAATTGTACACTAACACACACACACACACGCACATATATGATATATATATATATATATATATATATATATATATATATAAATATATATATGCATATATAGCATATACACAGATGTATGTATATATATATATATATATATATATATATATATATATATATATATATATATATATATATATATATATATACATATATACACACAGTACAGGTCAAAAGTTTGGACAAATTCTCATTTCAATGTGTTTTCTTTGTTTTCATAAATATTTACATTGTAGATTGTCACTGAAGGCATCAATCAATCAATGTTTACTTATTTAGCCCTAAATCACTAGTGTCTCAAAGGGCTGCACAAACCACTACGACATCCTCGGTAGGCCCACATAAGGGCAAGGAAAACTCACACCCAGTGGGACGTCGGTGACAATGATGACTGTGAGAACCTTGGAGAGGAGGAAAGCAATGGATGTCGAGCGGGTCTAACATGATACTGTGAAAGTTCAATCCATAATGGATCCAACACAGTCGCGAGAGTCCAGTCCAAAGCGGATCCGACACAGCAGCGAGAATCCCGTTCACAGCGGAGCCAGCAGGAAACCATCCCAAGCGGAGGCAGATAATCAATCAATGTTTACTTATATAGCCCTAAATCACTAGTGTCTCAAAGGGCTGCACAAACCACCACGACATCCTCGGTAGGCCCACATAAGGGCAAGGAAAACTCACACCCAGTGGGACATTGGTGACAATAATGACCCAGTGGGACGTCTGTGACAATGATGACTATGAGAACCTTAGAGAGGAGGAAAGCAATGGATGTCGAGCGGATCTAACATGATACTGTGAAAGTTCAATCCACAATGGATACAACACAGTCGCGAGAGTCCAGTCCAAAGAGGATCCAAGACACAGCAGCGAGAGTCCCGTTCACAGCGGAGCCAGCAGGAAACCATCCCAAGCGTAGGCGGACCAGCAGCGCAGAGATGTCCCCAGCCGATACACAGGCAAGCAGTACATGGCCACCGGATCGGACCGGACCCCCTCCACACGGGAGAGTGGGACATAGAAGAAAAAGAAAAGAAACGGCAGATCAACTGGTCTAAAAAGGGAGTCTATTTAAAGGCTAGAATATACAAATGAGTTTTAAGGTGAGACTTAAATGCTTCTACTGAGGTGGCATCGCGAACTGTTACCGGGAGGGTATTCCAGAGTACTGGAGCCCGAACGGAAAATGCTCTATAGCCCGCAGACTTTTTTTGGGCTTTGGGAATCACTAATAAGCCGGAATCCTTTGAACGCAGATTTCTTGCCGGGACATATGGTACAATACAATCGGCAAGATAAGATGGAGCTAGACCGTGTAGTATTTTATACGTAAGTAGTAAAACCTTAAAGTCACATCTTAAGTGTACAGGAAGCCAGTGCAGGTGAGCCAGTACAGGCGTAATGTGATCAAACTTTCTTCTTCTTGTCAAAAGTCTAGCAGCCGCATTTTGTACCAACTGTAATCTTTTAATGCTAGACATGGGGAGACCCGAAAATAATACGTTACAGTAGTCGAGGCGAGACGTAACAAACGCATGGATAATGATCACAGCGTCTTTAGTGGACAGAATGGAGCGAATTTTAGCGATGTTACGGAGATGAAAGAAGGCCGTTTTGGTAACGCTTTTAATGTGTGCCTCAAAGGAGAGAGTTGGGTCGAAGATAATACCCAGATTCTTTACCGTGTCGCCTTGTTTAATTGTTTGGTTGTCAAATGTTAGAGTTGTATTATTAAATAGAGTTCGGTGTCTAGCAGGACCGATAATCAGCATTTCCGTTTTTTTGGCGTTGAGTTGCAAAAAGTTAGCGGACATCCATTGTTTAATTTTATTAAGACACGCCTCCAGCTGACTACAATCCGGCGTGTTGGTCAGCTTTAGGGGCATGTAGAGTTGGGTGTCATCAGCATAACAGTGAAAGCTAACACCGTATGTGCGTATGATGTCACCTAGCGGCAGCATGTAGATGCTGAAGAGTGCAGGGCCAAGGACCGAACCCTGGGGAACTCCACACGTTACCTTAACGTAGTCCGAGGTCACATTGTTATGGGAGACACACTGCATCCTATCAGTAAGATAAGAGTTAAACCAAGACAGGGCTAAGTCTGACATACCAATTCGTGTTTTGATACGTTCTAATAAAATATTATGATCGACGGTATCGAAAGCAGCGCTAAGATCGAGGAGCAGCAACATAGATGACGCATCAGAATCCATCGTTAGCAATAGATCATTAGTCATTTTTGCGAGGGCTGTCTCCGTGGAGTGATTTGCCCTGAAACCGGATTGAAAGGTTTCACATAGATTGTTAGACGCTAAGTGTTCATTTAACTGCTCCGCAACAATTTTTTCAAGGATTTTTGAAATAAAGGGAAGGTGAGACACCGGTCGGTAATTTACCATGAGGTCAGGATCGAGGTTAGGTCTTTTAAGAAGAGGATGAATAACCGCTTTTTTGAATGCTAGGGGAACAGTGCCCGAGGAGAGTGATAAGTTTATAATATTTAGCACTGATGGACCTAATAATACAAAGAGCTCCTTGATCAGTTTCCCAGGAATAGGGTCAAGTAAGCATGTTGTCTGTTTTATTCCATTTACACGTTGTAACAATTCCTCTAATGTTATTTCCTCAAAACGAGAGAAACTATTTTGGAGGGCAGTATCCGCCGTATATACAATCGTGTCAGTGTTAATAGAACCCCGTTGTAGCTGGGACGCATTGTCTTTAATCTCCTTTCTAATGACTTCAATTTTCTTACTAAAGAATTGCATATTGCAAGAATTGCAAGATAAGCAGCGCAGAGATGTCCCCAGCCGATACACAGGCAAGCAGTACATGGCCACCGGATCGGACCGGACAACCTCCACAAGGGAGAGTGGGACATAGGAGAAAAAAGAAAAGAAACGGCAGATCAACTGGTCTAAAAAGGGAGTCTATTTAAAGGCTAGAGTATACAAATGAGTTTTAAGGTGAGACTTAAATGCTTCTACTGAGGTGGCATCTTGAACTGTTACCGGGAGGGCATTCCAGAGTACTGGAGCCCGAAATTAAAACGCTCTATAGCCCGCAGACTTTTTTTGGGCTTTGAGAATCACTAATAAGCCGGAGTCCTTTGAATGCAGATTCAAAACTATGACACCTGTAAAGTGACAACCAGTTCAGGTGACTACCTCTTGAAGCTCATCGAGAGAATGCCAAGAGTGTGCAAAACAGTAACCAGAGCAAAGGGTGGCTATTTTGAAGAAATCAGAACATAAAAGTGTCACATAGCAAGGATTTTTTTCTAGTTTTCAAAAATTTGGGATTTTTGTGTAAGTTTCAAGCAGCTGGGATTTTTTGTAAGTGACACAAAAACAGATTTTTTTTCTAAATGTCAGAAAGTCGGGATTTTTTTCTAAGTGCCAAGAAGCTGGGATTTTTTTTACAAGTGTCACAAGGTCAGGATTGTTTTTTAAGTGTCAAAAAGTTGGTTTTTTTTCTGCCACTAATTTAGGGTACCAGCAGTTGGAGGGGAAAAAGTTTATATATATATAAACAATTTTGTTACCGGTACTAAAATGATTTCGATACTTTTTGGTATTTTTCTAAATAAAGGCGTTCACAAAAAAATGCATTATTTGCTTTATTTTAACAAAAAACATTAGGGTACATTAAACATATGTATATTATTGCAATGAAGTCCTTAAATAAAATAGTGAACATACAAGACAACTTGTCTTTTAGTAGTACGTAAACAAACAAAGACTCCTAATTAGTCTGCTGATGTATACAGTAACAAATTGTGTCATTTATATTCTTATATTTTGTCCAACATTATTAAGGACAAGTGGTAGAAAATGAATTATTAATCTACTTTTTCATTTATTGTTAATATCTGCTTACTGTCCCTTTTAACATGTTCTATCTACACTTCTGTGAAAATGTAATAATCACTTATTCTTCTGTTGTTGGGTACTTTACATTAGTTTTGGATGATTCCACAAATGTGGGTATCAATCCGATACCAAGTAGTTACAGGATCATACATTGGTCATATTCAAAGTCCTCAAGTCTCCAGGGACTCATTTACTGAGTTTATAAACATAATATACATTTTTAAAAAATGAAATATTTTGTGATGCCAAAAAATATCGACATAATCATAGACGTATCGACTAGATAAGTGCCTTTACTTGATATCATTACAGTGGATGTTAGGTGTAGATCCACCCATGGCGTTTGTTTACATATTGATGCCAGGGAGCTCCTGTGTGTAGTGAAGCATGTTTAGCTATACCTCGTCCTGCAGGGAGGATATTTATAAGAAACTTACTTTATTTATCGCCACGAAGGCGGCGATTAATGATTTAGAATGAGCTAAAACACGTTGGCCGCTAGCTAGCCAGTCATGTCTTAAAGAATCTCTTCTTGAGGGCGTTTCAGTGTTATAGCTTCACCTTTATCTTTAGTTTTTAAGCCAAAATGTGTCTATTTACCCTTTGCTGTCTACACACTGTGTCTGCTTGTAAGTACTCTGTGATTGTGCACTGCCGAACATGCTCCTCCAAACCAGGACCGATATGTTTCAGAGGCGATACAGTACCGAAAATGAGTACTACAGCAGTACTGTACTAATACCGGTATACCGTACAACCCAACATATATATATATATATATATATATATATATATATATATATATATATATATAGTTAATTTTGTTTCTCATTATTGTACGCTTAGCCCTTCGTCTTGACAGAAAAAACAGAAATGTAGAAATGTTTGAATATGAAGCCACAAGCTTGGTTCACCTATCTTTGGACAGTTTTGACCATTCCTCTTTGCATCACCTCTCAAACTCCATCCGTGTTGCTTCTCATCCACGTTCTCATCTGTGTGTGTCCTATTTGCGTGTTGCTCCAGATCGACTTCACACGAATGAGGGCATGTGTGCACAAAGGCACCAAAAATAGACCTTCTAAGGCAGGGGTCGGAAACCCAAAATGTTGAAAGAGCCATATTGGACCAAAAATACAAAAACAAATCTGTCTGGAGCCGCAAAAAATTAAAAGCCATATTACATACAGATATTATGTCATGAGATATTAATTTAATTATGAGGACTTAAAGGAAAAAAATAGCTCAAATACAGCTAAAAATGAGGCATAATGATGCAATATGTAGCCTAAATAGCATGTTAGCATCGATTAGCTTGCAGTGACCAAATATGTCTGATTAGCACTCCACATAAGTCAATAAAATCAACAAAACTCCCCTTTGTGCATCCATGCACAATGTTTTAAGTTTGGCGGACGAAATGAGACAGAAAAAGAACTGGCATAAATCACGTCTTAGGAAGTCGGAGAAAGTTATGCATGTAAACAAACTAGGGTGAGTTCAAGGACCGCCAAAATTAGTAGGACAAAACGGCGCTCGGCAAATACTCGAATTAGTGTAGCATTTGTAATATAAACAGTGTGCTTTATACCATTTAGGGGGGTTCGTGTCATGTTTGTCCTCCTAAAGAAACCAAATTAAAAGAAAAAATGTTTTTTTTTTTACCCTCATCATTTCCATTTTTCATATATTTTTGAAAAAGCTCCAGAAAGCCACTAGGGCGGCGCTAAAGAGCCCCATGCGGCTCTGGAGCTGTGGGTTACCGACCCCTGTTCTGACTGTAAACACAAAAAAAAAAAAAAACAACCTGAAATTACCCTAAAATTGTACTATATAGAACGTTTTAAAGCATTTCGTAAAAAACTAAGGGAATGCGTCAAAAACAAAACGTTATTCAGCCATGCCGTCTCATTAAAAGAGCGGGCAGACTTGGCTTTTAAAGGGTAACTGCCCTTTTTTTTAATGTTGCCTCTCGTTCACAATCAGTATGAAAGACAGGATGTCATTACTTGCGTTGAAAATATTAAATAAATGCGATCAAAAGTCAGCTTATAGAAGCCGTTCAATTCCGCCAACAAAGCCCTTAAAAAAACATCCAAACACCTCCATTGAAGTTTGACATACGTAAGTAAGTATATGTGTTATGTAGTAATATTTATAACAACTTTTTATATTTACGTATGATCATAATTTTAAGCATACGTGGTGCATTAATTTAAAAAACGCATCATATTTGCTTTTTTTTTGCCCTTCTTCACCGATTATTACTCACTGCAGACTTCATGAGAGCCAACAAACATAAGAAAACATCACTTACTGTGCAATGTCTGCTGTCATTAGGATGCTGACTGCTGGGATGCTCATACTGTACATTCCCAGCAAGTGAAAAAAAGTAATTTAACCCTCACAAAGAAACATGGAAACGCCTCTTTTAGTGTCGTTCTGGCCATTTCCAGGTCCTAAGTGACTGTCAAAGTGTGTCGACTTGTCGGAATACCTACTCAGACTTCTTCTGTCCAGGTGAGAGTCATGATTTATGATTTAGATTAAATTTACGGGGGAACAAGGAAGCAAGGAAGCAGCAGACCACTCGATGATGTAAAGCAGACCTGGGCAAATTAAGTCTGCGGCTCGTTAAGTCTTTCAATCTGGCCCGCCAAACATTCCCAAATATTTTTTTTAGATCTTTAAAATGGAAACTGTAGCTGCCATTATGATGTGCAGTGATTTTTGAAATGACCGTAAATGTTGAACTATACAAAGTATTTCAATGGTTGAAATCTGCGCTTTTGAATATATACTATCTACTATTGTAATGTAATTAGTTACTATGGTAATCTAAATCACAGCAGCTCAGATGAGGCACCAAGCAGTGTGGGTGGGGAGCGTTTCCACAGAGTGTTTCCAGCCTGAAATGTGGGTGAAAGGAGATTTTTTTTACAACAAAGTTCGAAAACTTAGTGATACTTCAGATAATATGTGTTTTTTTCTTTTTTTGTTTTTTCGTGTCCATATTTTGCTGTGTTTGATGAATTTTGTTGCGTTTCGCTTGATTGTAAAATATGTCAATCGACGTTCATTTGTTGTCAATATTCAGTGTTTTATCGTTCATAGATAATATTGTAAATTCCACATTCTTTATTTTCATGAACATTCTAGGTGTCTCATTCAGTAAAAAAGTTTAAAATTCCATTTTTTTTAAGGCGGTCTGTCATAGCGTTTTTAGCATTTTGATTGATTTGATTGAAACTTTTATTAGTAGATTGCACAGTACAGTACATATTCTGTACAATTGACCACTAAATGGTAACACCCAAAAAAGTTTTTCAACTTGTTTAAGTCGGGGTCCACATTAATCAAATCATGGTACATTCAATCATTAGTTTTCGATATACCGGCCCCCAGACACATTTTTTTCTCTAAATTTGGCCCCCCGAGTCAAAATAATTGCCCAGGCCTGATGTAACATAGGAAAACGGTGAATTTCCGTTGCCTGGATCATGTTTTGTTTGAGTTTAAGACTCTCAGTTCTGTTTCAGCACCCCACGGTTTGTGTTTCTTGCTTGCCATGGGTGCTGATTATTCCCACCTGCCTCTGAATAGTGTTTCGGGACACTCACCTGCTCCCAGGCGCTAATCAGAAAGCTATTTATTCCTGCCTTTCGCCACACTCAGTCTGACTGCTTTGTTTGCTTTGTGCAACATCCATCCATCCATTTCTTACCGCTTGTCCCTTTTGGGGTGGCGGGGGGGTCGCTGGAGCCTATCTCAGCTGCATTCGGGCGGAAGGTGGGATACACCCTGGACAAGTCGCCACCTCATCGAAAGCTACGTGTAACATTACATTTGTAAATCCTAGCTTCTGATTCCCATTTCTATGCCAAGTTTTCCCGCGAGCTTTTTCCTTAGCTTCTCATGCTCTCGACACGCTTTAATGTACTTTTGGTATTTTGCCTTATTTATGGATCTTATTTATGGATAATAAATCTTTGTCCTACCTGCACGCTGCTTATGGACTTCCGTCTGCATTACCATGTGACCACCCGACCGTACTAGAAACACGCTGCGCCGCTATAAATAGTGTGTCTGCGTTAGCACTTGTAATAACAATATTATTAATACCGTATTTCCTTAAATTGCCGCAGGGCATATAGTATGCGCCTGCCTTGAATTACTGCCGGGTCAAACTCGCTTCCCGAAATAATTAGCGCATGGTTAGTATTACCGCCTGGTCAAACTCGTGACGTCACGAGTGACACTTCTCCTGTCATCATTTTCAAAATGGAGTTTCAAGAGCTATTCATCATCATTTAAGGTCCAAGCTTACATCACACTAAAATTTTTACTGCATGCCTTTGGTAAGTGCCGGAGTGAGAAGAGGTTTTAAAATAATTAGCGCATGCTTACTTTTACCGCATGCCTTTGGTAAGCGCAGGAGTGAGAAGAAGTTTTAAATTAATTAGCGCCCCGGCGGCAATTCATGGAAATATGATACTTCGTTTAATATTCAAATCACGAAATGTAAATGGAGTATTGGCGTTTTTTTTGAATGATTATTTATTGGATTTTATGGGTGAAATAGTGGGACTCCCATTGTCTTCGTTATTTATTTATTTATTTGTTTTAATCCATCCGTCGTCATCCATCCATCCATCCATTTTCTACCGCTTTCTCCCTTACGGGGTCACGGGGGGCGCTGGCGCCTATCCCAGCTACAATCGGGCGGAAGGCGGGGTACACCCTGTCATGTAGTTCATAATGATTGTGAACAATAGGCAAAATTCCAAAAAGTCAATTGCAAGTTAAGACTGTACAATTGTATTATAAAATAAAATTATACTTTGACGGCGTGGCGCAGTGGGAGAGTGGCCGTGCGCAACCCGAGGGTCACTGGTTCAAATCCCACCTAGAACCAACCTCGTCATGTCCGTTGTGTCCTGAGCAAGACACTTCACCCTTGCTCCTGATGGGTGCTGGTTGGCGCCTTGCATGGCAGCTCCCTCCATCAGTGTGTGAATGTGTGTGTGAATGGGTAAATGTGGAAGTAGTGTCAAAGCGCTTTGAGTACCTTGAAGGTAGAAAAGCGCTATACAAGTACAACCCATTTATCATTTATGACTTGTTTCAGTGAACGCATCAGGTATAAGAAACACACATAGTTGATCTGCCACTCACCTCCAGCAGGGCATTCCCAGGATTTAGCCTTCCCTCAGACTCAAGTCTCCTACGATCCTTTCACAGGTTAATCCCATGCCCAGGTGTTTGGAAGAGCTTCGCAGAGAAAAAAAGTCAATCGGGTGTTGTCAAGACAATCCAATCTGTGGTCCACACCTGTATGAGGTCAGCTCTGATAGGAGACCGGGATCAAATGGAAGCACCCAAACTGAGAGGGGACGGGAAACGCTTGCAAGCAGCCCACTTCCTGCCCAATTACTGCTGCAAGACTGGCTCCTCTCCCTCCTTCTTTACACCAACTGGCCCTTGCTCGCTCTCTCTCCTATCATGCATTTGCAGTGTGTGTGTGTGTGTGTGTGTGTGTGTGTGAGTGTGTGCGTGTGTAGAAGTAGGACTGGGAAGCAGCCAGCACACTGTGGGTAACGGATAGAAAACGTGACAAGGCTGGGACGCTGAGGAGGAAACGCCTTTTAAACGTGTGGTGAAAAGAAAAGAAATTGTCGTGAAAACTTTAAAAAAAAACAAGACAGATTCGTGAGTTCGGGTATCTGGCAATGATTTTTGCTTAGGTGATTTTGTCTTGAACTGAGGAGTGAATGAGTGCTGTCCGTTCTGGGAGAGATGTGGTCCATTAAGAGATATTCAGAGCATTATATCCTTTAAACTTTAAACTATAATTTATGAGCTATAAAGCACACCTGCTTTTAGATTGCACCCACCCAGTTTTAGGACTACCGTATTTTTCGGACAATAAGGGGCACTTAAAATCCTTTCATTTTCTCTATAAAAACGACAGAGCGTCCTGTAACCCGGTGCGCCTAATGTACGGCATAATTCTGGTTGTGCTTACCGACTTCGAAGCAATTTTATTTGGTACATGTTAAAATAATAAGTGTGACCAGTAGATGGCAGTCATACATAAGAGATAAGTGTAAACTGCAAGATGACGCCAGTAAACAACAACAAAATGTTAAATGTTCCATGGAGAATACATAACATTATACACATCTTTAAAAATGTTTTTAGTACGACTTCGGTAAGCTGTGAAGCCGCACCGCTTGATGAATTGTCGGCGCATTAAACATGCGAGTGTTGCTATGGTGTGTGTATAAGGACCTCAAAATGGCACTGTGGAGAGGGGCGTGGCCTGTGGACCTGCAACGAAGTGGGGTGTGCCAGAATCAGCGACAGGTGCGTAGTAGGCCCACCTGGGCCATCTACGCCTGGTTGGTAGAGCGGCCGTGCCAGCAACTTGAGGGTTCCAGGTACGATCCCCGCTTCTGCCGTCCAAGTCACTGCCATTGTGTCCTTGGGTAGGACACTTTACCCACCTGATCCCAGTGCCACCCACACTGATTTAAAAATGTAACTTAGATATTGGGTTTCACTATGTAAAGCACTTTGAGTCACTAGAGAAAAGCGCTATATAAATATAATTCACTTCACTTCACTAATTATCGAATCACCTATCGCTCTCTTAAAAGCCAGCAGCTGGAGAGGAGAAAGATGGTGATGGAGCTGGAGCGAGAGCGAGAGAGAGACAGCCACAAACAAACACTTGCTGAAAAGCACAACCAAAAGACTTTACTGAAAAATAAAACAGCATTGTGACCCGGAAATCTGAACTGTCATGTCAGTGCTTGTTGGCCTGAGGAACCTGGAGGAGAGAAACCTCCACAGGCACTTATTAGCAGACACTACCAGGTGTTTTGTTTCACAATATATTGCAAAACTAACTTTCCATACCTTCTGGTACCTGCTGATGTGTATTTGGGATTTGCATAAGCCCTGAAAATGTGCGCGGGTCCGCCATTGTAGTCCGTGACAACACCGTAGTTGATAAGCTTCTTTTTCTCTATCTTCTTGTTATGGGACATTCATCCTCTGTTGTTGCCATTTCTAATATAAAGTAGTGTAAAGTTCTTACTTATTTTATATCTGTCAGTAAACTCGCCATGAAAGTGCTAAAACATACCGGTGTAGTGAGTTTACATTATCCACCCAAAGAACTTTAGTTATTAGAGAGTTCCGGTCGGATGGTTTTTCACGGGACACTGTGGGGGGGGGGCGTGGCCCGCGGACCTTCAGTGAAGCAGCGTGTGCCAGGACCGGCTTCGAGATCAGTGACAGGTGCGTAAATGATACAGCTGGGAGTGTTTGTCTGATCACCTGTCGCTCTGTTAAAGGCAGCAGTCGGGAAGGAGAGAGGGAGAGTTGATGATGGCGGACAGACGACACCCTGGAGAGAAACCATTTGTGTGCTTGATTGATAGAAAATACAGCGACTGAAAAGCACCTCGAAAGACTTTTCACTTTTATTGGACAATAAAACAGTGTTGTCTGCCTGGAAGAGCCTGGCATGTCGGTAATTGGTGGTCCGAAGAACCCGAAGGAGCAAGAACTCCAGAGACACATTTCCGGCGTTGCTGTTGCACTAGTGAGTTACGGATGAGGAGATGCTGCTCCGGTATTGATTGAAGTAAAGTCTGAATGTCATTAAAACAGTTAGCCTCATCTTTTGACACTTCTTCCACTACCGTCCTTGCACGCTACACCGCTACAACAAAGATGATGGGGAGAAGACGCTGTCGAAGGTGAGCCACATAAATAAGACCGCCCGCAAAAAGTTACTTGAAGATGATGTGTAAAACATCATCCATGCAACATTTTGATAAAAGAACCACCATTACATGTTATGTAGACCACAAGGAAGTGTTTTCCGTTTAGAAAAAAATCATAATATGACCCCTTTAATGCGCCTATTCCAGTTTTTTGGGGGGAAGCTGTTTTTCTACCCAATCATGGCACCCACCTGTTCCCAATCAGCCTGCACATTTGTAGATAAACACTTCACACACACACACATTGGCATTGTCTAGCTGAAATAAGCAGGGGCGTCCATGAAAAAGACGGCACTTAGAGGGCGTATATTAGTGCCCAAGGAATGGGTAACTTACACATCAGTGTATGCATCATTAATACTGAAGGTATATACAGCTGCCATCCAAGCAACGTTTTTGTCATGGACGCCCCTGCTTATGTATGAAAATAGACCCGAATAGACCTGCTCATCGGCAGTGCGCCTTTAATCCGGTGCGCCCAATGGTCTGCAAAATACGTCCTCTGAAGCACTTTGTCTACCATTGTGATGTTGTAAAGTGCTATCCATATAAACCTTGCTTGATTGATTGATTTCCTGTTTGGTTTCTATGTTTTGCAGCATCTTCACCTTGTGTTCCTGCCTGGACTTCGCCGATACTTCTCCGCATCTTGGGATCTCGCAGAAAGCTGACATAGTCATAAATACTTTGCAAGCACGTGCATGGAATAAAGTGTGCAAGGGAGAGTCACTCGCTCATTGTTCTGCATTCAGGATGGTGTAAAGTCCCTTCACTTGAAGCAAAGACTTCCTGAGTCCGATAAAGCAGATTCAATGTATTCACAGACATTTCCAGTGAAAACACAAGCGGGCATGTTTTTAAAGGGGAACATTATCACCAGACCTATGCAAGCGTCAATATATACCTTGATGTTGCAGAAAAAAGACCATGTATTTTTTTAACCGATTTCCGAACTCCAAATGGGTGAATTTTGGCAAATTAAACGGCTTTCTGTTTATCGCTCTTTTAGCGATGACGTCAGAACGTGACGTCACCGAGGTAACACACCCGCCATTTTCATTTTCACATTACAAACACCGGGTCTCAGCTCTGTTATTTTCCGTTTTTTCGACTATCTTTTGGAACCTTGGAGACATCATGCCTCGTCGGTGTGTTGTCGGAGGGTGTAACAACACTAACAGGGAGGGATTCAAGTTGCACCACTGGCAAGAAATCTTCCGCCAGACCCCCATTGAATTTGCCACAGTGTCTGCCGGCGATGCTAAGACAGACATGGCACAGAGATGTATGGATAACCTGCAGATGCATTTGCAACGATTAAGTCAACGAAATCACAAAGGTGAGTTTTGTTGATGTTGTTGACTTATGTGCTAATCAGACATATTTGGTCACGGCATGACTGCCAGCTAATCGATGCTAACATGCTACGCTAATTGATGCTAAAATGCTATTTACGCTAGCTGTATGTACATTTGAAACTAAATACCAACGTTTAATGCGAAACAAACACTTACCAATCGACGGATTTAAGTTGCTCCAGTGTCACAAGATGCGAAAGTCCTGATCGTTTGGTCCGCAAATTTTACCGGCGATGCTAATAAGGCAGCCATGCTATTGGCCACTTCATTAGGTACACCCATGCTATGGCCGAATAGCGCCAATACCTATTTGCTCAATAGCTTAAATTTCTTCTTCAATTTCGTTTTCGCTATCTGGCTCCATACTCCGACCATCTGTTTCAATACATGCGTAATCTGTTGAATCGCTTAAGCCGCTGAAGTCCGAGTCTGAATCCGAGCTAATGTCGCTATATCTTGCTGTGGTAACCGCCATGTTGTTTGTATTGGCAGCCCTGTATGACGTCACAGGGAAATGGACGGGTGGATATAGCGATGGTGAAAATCAGGCACTTTGAAACAGTTTTTCGGGATATTACGGGAGGTGTAACATTTTGAAAAAAAATTCAAAAAAATAAAACGAGCCACTGGGAACAGATTTTTTATTGTTTTTAACCCTTTTGAAATTGTGATAATGTTCCCCTTTAAACAATTGTATATTGTCAAGGCTGTCCTTTGTCACCGATTCTGTTCATAACTTTTATGGACAGAATTTCTAGGCGCAGTCAAGGCGTTGAGGGGTTCCGGTTTGGTAACCGCAGGATTAGGTCTCTGCTTTTTGCAGATGATGTGGTCCTGATGGCTTCATCTGACCGGGATCTTCAGCTCTCGCTGGATCGGTTCGCAGCCGAGTGTGAAGCGACCGGAATGAGAATCAGCACCTCCAAGTCCGAGTCCATGGTTCTCGCCCGGAAAAGGGTGGAGTGCCATCTCCGGGTTAGGGAGGAGACCCTGCCCCAAGTGGAGGAGTTCAAGTACCTAGGAGTCTTGTTCACGAGTGGGGGAAGAGTGGATCGTGAGATCGACAGGCGGATCGGTGCGGCGTCTTCAGTAATGCGGACGTTGTACCGATCCGTTGTGGTGAAGAAGGAGCTGAGCCGGAAGGCAAAGCTCTCAATTTACCGGTCGATCTACGTTCCCATCCTCACCTATGGTTATGAGCTTTGGGTCATGACCGAAAGGATAAGATCACGGGTACAAGCGGCCGAAATGAGTTTCCTCCGCCGTGTGGCAGGGCTCTCCCTTAGAGATAGGCTGAGAAGCTCTGCCATCCGGGAGGAGCTCAAAGTAAAGCCGCTGCTCCTTCACATCGAGAGGAGCCAGATGAGGTGGTTCGGGCATCTGGTCAGGATGCCACCCGAACGCCTCCCTAGGGAGGTGTTTAGGGCACGTCCAGCCGGTAGGAGGCCACGGGGAAGACCCAGGACACGTTGGGAAGACTATGTCTCCCGGCTGGCCTGGGAACGCCTCGGGATCCCCCGGGAAGAGCTAGACGAAGTGGCTGGGGAGAGGGAAGTCTGGGTTCCCCTGCTTAGGCTGTTGCCCCCGCGACCCGACCTCGGATAAGCGGAAGATGATGGATGGATGGATATTGTCACATCTTAACCTTTGATACTGTAACTCGCCTCCTAAACACACTACTGGTGGCCCGTCGTTGAAAGCATTGATGAAGTTGGGGAGGGCATGGCTCATATGATAGAGTGGCCGTGGCAGCAACTTGAAATAACAGCCGTTATTTCCTTGGGCAAAACACTTCACCCACCTTGCTCAATAGTGCCTGCTACACTGGTGTGTGAATGTTTGAGGCAGGACTCCCTTGCCAAAGAGATTCTTAAACTCAATGGGACTTTCCTGGGTGAATAAAGTACGAAAAAACATTGATGACTTTTGGCAAAAATTGTTAATCTGTAGTCAGCAGAAGTCAGCAGTCACGTATAAACAGAGGCGATACGCTCCAATGCCATTCTACAAAACCAGTGAAGCAAATGTAGTTTAGTTTAGCTTAGTCTTTATTTGAAGGGGCAATGCACAGACAAATTAAGATCAAAGAGAGATATGTACTGTGCCAGATTATAGCTAAATAGCTGATTTCCATCAACAACACCCGGAAAGGCCGCCGGCTTCGCTGGGCCTGGGCTCATCTAAGATAGATAGATAGATATATAGTACTTTATTGATTCCTTCAGGAGAGTTCCTTCAGAAAAATCTAAATTAAAATTCCAGCAGCAGTGTACAGAGTTGAGATCAATTTAAATAGTAAAAAGTAAATAAATGGGGTATAAATGGAAAAAAAATAGAAAAATATTACAATAACAATAAAAATAAAAAGCAACAATGACATGATAAATATAACAGTAGAATAAGAATACAACAAGAGAAACTAGGCAGTAGTGACCATGTAATGAAAAATGGACTGATGCAAAGTGGAAAAATGTTCTGTGGTTTGACGAGTCCACATTGCAAATTGTTTTTGGAAACTGTGGACGTTGTGTCCTCCAGACCAAAGAGGAAAAGAGCCATCCGGACTGTTATAGGCGCAAAGTTCAAAAGTCAGCATCTGTGATGGTATTGGGCGTGTATTAGTGCCCAAAGCACTGGTAACTTCCAAAAATATGTGTCATGATCCGCTACTTGGATCATGTCATATTCTGTTTTTGTTTCGTCTTTGTATCACATCCTGTTTAGCATTTGTCTTCCTTAGTTCCTGTTGTCACTTCCTGTTTATTTCCGTTGCCATAGTTACGTATTAGTGCACCTCCATCTTGTTTTTTGGGTCGGTATAGCTCGGTTGGTAGAGTGGCCGTGCCAGCAACTTGAGGGTTGCAGGTTCGATTCCCGCTTCCGCCATCCTAGTCACTGCCGTTGTGTCCTTGGGCAAGACACTTTACCCACCTGCTCCCAGTGCCACCCACACTGGTTTACATGTAACTTAGGTATTGGGTTTCACTATGTAAAGCGCTTTGAGTCACTCGAGAAAAGCGCTATATAAATATAATTCAATTCAATTCAATTCAATTACGCACACCTGCCTTGTAAGCCTGCCTTTTCCGTTACTCGCTCTCGCAGTCTAGTTTGTATTCGATGCAACAGGTGATGTCGCTGACTCCCGCTTGTGGTAAAAGACTTCTTGTACTTGTTAGCTTCCACGCTACTCCGTTGCTTGTCCCTAGCTCACATGCTAGCGCTTTCTGTTCTTTCTAGCTCCCATGCTAGTTCTGTTTGTTTTTCCTCTAGTACCTTGTGCAAGTGTTTTTGTTCCTAGTCTGTTTTTATAGTATAAATTAATCTTCATTTCCTTACCTTCACGCTGTGTCCAGTCCGCCTACACAATGGAGAGAACGCACCCGCATCACCACAATGCCAGCCAAGCGTCACCTTATGAATGCACCATTAAAGGGGAACATTATCACCAGACCTATGTAAGCGTCAATATATACCTTGATGTTGCAGAAAAAAGACCATATATTTTTTTAACCCATTTCCGAACTCTAAAAGGGTGAATTTTGGCGAATTAAACGCCTTTCTGTTTAGCTCTCTTGAAGTAATGACGTCAGTACGTGACGTTCCCTAGGTAAGAAAGCCGCCATTTTCATTTGCTCAAACACATTACAAACACCGGGTCTCAGCTCTGTTAGTTTCCGTTTTTTCGACTATTTTTTGGAACCTTGGAGACATCATGCCTCGTCGGTGTGTTGTCGGAGGGTGTAACAACACTAACAGGGAGGGATTCAAGTTGCACCACTGGCCCAAAGATGCGAAAGTGGCAAGAAATCTTCCGCCAGACCCCCATTGAATGTGCCGGAGTGTCTGCACATTTACCGGCGATGACAGACGTGGCACAGAGATGTATGGATAACCTGCAGATGCATTTGCAACGATAAAGTCAACGAAATCACAAAGGTGAGTTTTGTTGATGTTGTTGACTTATGTGCTAATCAGACATATTTGGTCGCCGCCTGACTACCAGCTAATCGGTGCTAACATGCTATTTAGGCTATAGCTGTATGTACATTTGAAACTACAGTATATTACGTTTCCTTCCACCCACATTTAATGCAAAAAAAACACTTACCAATCGACGGATTTAAGTTGCTCCAGTGTCACAAGATGCGAAAGTCCTGATCGTTTGGTCCGCACATTTTACCCGCGATGCTAACGCAGCTATTCGGCCATGCTATGGCAGGATAGCGTCAATAGCTATTCGCTCAATAGCTTCAGTTTCTTCTTCAATACTTTCATACTCCAACCATCCGTTTCAATACATGCGTAATCTGTTGAATCGCTTAAGCCGCTGAAATCCGAGTCTGAATCCGAGCTAATGTCGCTATATCTTGCTGTGCTATTCGCCATTGTTTGTTTACATTGGCAGCACTGTGTGACGTCACAGGAAAATGGACAGTGGCTTCGAAGATAGCGAAAATAAAGCACGTTAAAGCTTTTTTTAGGGATATACCGGGACCAGTAAAATTTTGAAAAAAAATTCAAAAAATACAACAAACCACTGAGAACTGATATTTAATGTTTTTAACCCTTTTGAAATTGTGATAATGTTCCCCTTTAATGCTGGAAGGTACATAAAGGTTTCGGAGCAACATATGTTGCCATCCAAGCAACGTCTTTATCATGGACGCCCCTGCTTATTTTAGCAAGACAATGCCCAGCCACATTCTGCAGGAGTTACAACAGCGTGGCTTCGTAGTAAAAGAGTGCGGATATCAGACTGGCCTGCCTGTAGTCCAGACCTGTTTCCCTTTGAAAATGTGTGGAGCATTATGAACTTTAGTGGTTTTGGGTTTTGTATGAAGCAGGGCTATTCAACTGGCGGCAGTTAAGTTTACTTCAAAACGTGGGAATTAATGTAGCCTTGAAATTTCAACAATAAGGTTTGAATCAAATGAAGACTGTCTAACACTAACTACACCCCCCTATAAAAATGCAAAATGGTTACAGTATATCCACTTGGATAACAGCAAACTTAACTTCTCCCACTTCACTCGACTGTTACCGGGAGGGCATTCCAGGGTACTGGAGCCCGAAATGAAAACGCTCTATAGCCCGCAGACTTTTTTTGAGCTTTGGGAATCACTAATAAGCCGGAGTCTTTTGAACGCAGATTTCTTGCCGGGACATATGGTACAATACAATCGGCAAGATAGGATGGAGCTAGACCGTGTAGTATTTTATACGTAAGTAGTAAAACCTTAAAGTCACATCTTAAGTGCACAGGAAACCAGTGCAGGTGAGCCAGTACAGGCGTAATGTGATCAAACTTTCTTGTTCTTGTCAAAAGTCTAGCAGCCGCATTTTGTACCAACTGTAATCTTTTAATGCTAGACATGGGGAGACCCGAAAATAATACGTTACAGTAATCGAGGCGAGACGTAACAAACGCATGGATAATGATCTCAGCGTCTTTAGTGGACAGAATGGAGCGAATTTTAGCGATATTACGGAGATGAAAGAAGGCCGTTTTAGTAACGCTTTTAATGTGTGCCTCAGAGGAGAGAGTTGGGTCGAAGATAATACCCAGATTCTTTACCGTGTCGCCTTGTTTAATTGTTTGGTTGTCAAATGTTAGAGTTGTATTATTAAATAGAGGTCGGTGTCTAGCAGGACCGATAATCAGCATTTCCGTTTTTTCCCGATGTCCCACTGGGTGTGAGTTTTCCTTGCCCTTATGTGGGCCTACCGAGGATGTCGTAGTGGTTTGTGCAGCCCTTTGAGACACTAGTGATTTAGGGCTATATAAGTAAACATTGATTGATTGATTGATTCACTCAACACAGACGTCATAACGTCATCAAAGCTCACCTTTAAGCATTTACATGCGGCAGCAACATTTTGGAAAAATTAACAAAGTGATAGCAGACATAGAAAAACATGATACTTCTATATGTGGCAGCCTCGCAGAAAGTTATGTACAGATTTTCCCTTAGCATGTCGTTGCCCAAAACTGTGGTGAGTTCAAAGAACCTCAACTAAAGTTAGAAACAGAGGTGTCACTAGTTTATAAAGACATGAAAAGACTTAACTTCCAGAAAATGTTGTCATGATATTATAAATAATTTATTATATTCTACACAACCCAAAACCAGTGAAATTGGCACGTTATGTAAATGGTAAAAAAAAAAAATATTCGCACATCCTTTTCAACTTATATTCAATTGAACAGACTGCAAAGACAAGAAACTTGATGGTTGAACTGAGAAACCTTTTTTGTTGTTGGAAATAATCATTGACTTAGAATTTAATTGCAGCAACACTTTGCAAACAAGTTGGCATGGGGGCATTTTTACCACTGTGTTACATGGCCTTTCCTTTTAACAACACCCAGAAGGGAACATTGTTAAAAGGAGGAGACCAACTTTTGAAGTTTTTCAGGTGGAGTTATTTCCCATCCTTGCTTGATGGACAGCTTAAGTTGTTCAACAGTCCAGGGTCTCTGTTGTCGTATTTTACGCTTCATAATGCACCACACATTTTCATTGGGAGATAGGTCTGGACTACAGGCAGGCCAGTCTGACTACGAAGCCACGCTGTTGTAACACGTGCAGAATGTGACTTAGCATTGTCTTGCTGAAATAAGCAGGGACGTCACCGTTGCTTGGATGTCAACATATGTTGCTCCAAAACCTGTATATACCTTTCAGCATTAATGCTGCCTTCACAGATGTGTAAGTTACCCATTCCTTGGGCACCAACACACCCCCATACCATCAAAGATGCTGACTTTTGAACTTTGCGCCTATAAAAATCCGAATGGTTCTTTTCCTCTTTGTTCTAGAGAACACAATGTCCACAGTTTCCCCCCAAAATTTTAAATGTTGACTCGTCAGACCACAGAACACTTTTCCACTTTGCACCAGTATATATTAGATGAGCTCCGGCCCAGCGAAGCCAGCGGTCTTTCTGGGTGTTGTTGATAAATGGTTTTGGCTTTGCATAATAGAGTTTGAACTTGCACTTACAGATGTAGCGACTAAGGATGATGTTCGAAAACCGGTTCTCCCAATTGGTCGATAAGAAAAGGACCTATTCCATGGATTAGAATCCCTTTTTGAGAAACGTTTCCCGTTATCTAAACTACTATTGTAAAGAACAAATATTTGGTTCTTTATTGGAATCCCTGGGAACGAATCCCGTGTCCTGTGGCACGTCACAGGAAATGACATAGCTCAGTCATTTGGGGGCAGATACAACAATGGACCGGAAAAAACCCTCCAAAGCATGGCTTCACTTTACTAAGAAATTCGACGAGGAAACGGCGATCTGCAATTATTGCCAGGTTTCACTTTCCTTTAAGGGGAGCAGTACAACAAACATATCGAAACATGTTTAGTCCTGAAGGTTAGAGAAACGTGTCGTGTCTTTGACACGAGGAGAAGCAGAGACAGAGATGACGAATCACACCGCTCTTCCTCTGCTTCAACCTGCAGTCCCAATGATAGTGCCCGATGAGTAACTAACGTTAACTGTTGCCGGTTAATTTCCATATCTGCCCATTTGTAGCCTTTAGGCTAAAATAAACTAACCTCTTATGTCAACTATGACTGCAGTAATGTTGGCTAGACTAACGTTACCTAAACTTAGTTAATGTTAGCCTTTTTGTATGTGTCTGATAACGTTAACATTATCTTGTAGCCTAGACCACTCCAAAGTTTGCGGGTCTGTCTAATAAATAATACAAATGAATGCAGGGGTTTCACTGCATGTATTTTTCTCAGGCAACCCAATTGAAGGGGCACCAAGAGTCAATATATATTTATTTCATTTAAAAAAAATTCTTAAAAAATATAAGCGAAAGCTACCAAAAGTGAGTTTTCGTTAAACCAAGTATTGTGTTTTTTTTTCCAAATACAAAAACCTATCTGGATTTGATAAGGAATCGGACAGATAAGAGGATTTGATAATGGCATCGAAATCGATTATTTCCTAACAGACATCCTCCCTAGTAGTGACCGACTGTAGTTACTGACAGTGGTTTTCAGAAGTGTTCCTGAGCCCATGTGGTGATATCCTTTACACACTGATGTCACTTTTTGATGCAGTACCGCCTGAGGGATCGAAGGTCACGATCATTCAATGTTGGTTTTTAGCCTTGCTGCTTATGTGCAGTGATTTCTCCAGATTCTTTGAGCCTTTTGATGATATTACGGATAGTGAATTATATTTTATTTTTGTGAATTATATTTATATAGCGCTTTTCTCGA